>NW_027185415.1:793683-918683 GCF_022577435.1 Embiotoca jacksoni | reverse complement strand
GATATAAAACCACGGACTGGATATAAAACTACAGACTGCATAGAAAAGTGTTCGTAGCTTCCGGGTCTGAAAAATGAGACAGATGCAGAAGTGTCTTCAGCTGCAATACCAGCGAGTGCCACTAGAGGTCGGCTCCAAAAAGCCTCCGGCTCCATAGACTCCCATTCAACTTCTCTCATCAAATCCAAAGTGAATCAAATGTGTCCATCAGTTATCTCGGTGTTGTTAGCTAAAGTCACTCCTTCTTATTAGTTTTCTGGAGGTCCATCTGAAAATAATCCCTCATTCATTAGAAAAGAAGATTCAAGAAGACCTGTTTTTGGGGGTGTGTCTGTTTGATTGACAGGCCTGTGGTGCAGTCAGGTTACAGCTATCGGTGGGCGGGACGTAGTATCGTCAGGTTTCCAATCAGATCGGTCAGATCCACTATAAAACTACATAAATATAAACTATAAAGCTCCTCCCCCAGCTCGTCCAAATATGGTCACTTCCTGCTCCAAACCGCTCCGAACTAGCAAAGATGGTGACGGACAGAATCTGAACTGGAGGATTCATAACGTTCACAAACCAACGATGACATCACTGATGGATGATGACATCACTGATGGATGATGACATCACTGCTGACTTTATCTGTGTGTGTGTGTTTCTGTGTTTCTGTGCTGCACACAGGTAGTCAGTGTGTCAGATTTCTCTTCCTCCTGCGTAATGGGACGTATTTTTCCGTGTGGACATGAATCACCTCTGGAACAACTCAACCACAGTTTCTTTATCCTGGCCGAGGCTCCGATCACCACAATCCTAATCTAGACTGGCTTTCATACACTCAGCAAAACATTTACGATCCTTCCATCAGTACTCACTGATATTAATGTGAACCTGTGGTCAGGAGCCCGGCCTCTTATATAATAATAATAATAATAATAATAATAATAATAATAATAATAATAATAATAACAGTAATAATACAGCAGCATTTTCCTGTTGTTTATTCATGTTAAGAAGGATTCTGTCTGGTTTTTAGTCCTGATGTCATGTGAGCAGGCGCTTCGTCAGAAACCACAGAAGACATCCACAATATCTGAGTAGAAATGATGCCGTCAGTGTCACATAAAGACTTGTAAACTCTCATAATGCAGATGTATGTCAGTGCACTGAAGGCAGAGAGCAGCAGGATGATCCCATCTGTCCTGCGGGAGGTAACGTCTCCCAGCTGCTCGCACCGGACGGACGGATGAGAACTGGAAACATGAAGAGAGTCGCCACTCCTCCCACCCGGTCGTACACAGGCGGCAGGAAGCTCGCACTCGACCCGCGGAGCCTCGGAGCAGGACGCAGGCACCCACGATGCACTGGGAGGATGGGGGTGGGGGCGGAGGGGTTGTTGGGGGGCCTCCGGGTGCTGACGGGGGCTACTGTTCCTCTGGACACGCTCCACCTGTTGGTGAGTGCGTTGTCTGAAAGTTACAGATATGAATCCAAACACCAGCTTCACCCTCTGAGGGCTAGTTTGTGATGTCATCCACACAAAAACTGAAAAAATATCATCAAATATGTTCCAAAAACTGTCCGCTGACAACACAGCCAGAAACAAAAGTATGAAAACAACACTTCTGTCTCCCATTTTTGATGTGTTGTTTGGTTTCAGTTACACCTGGTCTGTGAAATGACCGTTTCAATCAGAGGTAACATCTCTGCTGGACATTCAGCAGTCAGCATGCCACCTGCACACTCTTAAAACTTTATGTTAGTGATAAAAAAAAAAAACTGCACATTTTAGAGTGACCAGGCCCACCTGAGCAACTATCCTGCTGTTTAATCAGCGTCTTGATGTGCGACACCTGTCAGGTGGACGAATCGTCTCAGCTGACACATTAACGGACCAAACTGGAGACAAACAAACCTTTTGGCTGCGTTACAGAAGTCTGAGATCTGTGTGTGAACATTTCTTGCTTCCCCGGTTGGCTTTCTGTTGGTCCGCCATGAAGGCTGCTGTAATTATCATGGTGGCATTTGCACACGGTCACATCAGACTGGCGGAGTGTGTGATAGATTGTGTTTGGTCTAAACGGAGACGTTTCACACCGGCTCCAGTGATGGACTGCAGTATCACAGCTCTGTTGTTGTGTCTATCACTTCAGGCTCTGATGACACATGTCGCCCTCATTTGTAACCACAGAGCCGACGAGGCTGACGGAGCGAGAGCTCATATTAATATTGTGACACTGCCAATTGTTGAATGTGTGATATTTGCTCAGCAGTGTTTTGGTTTTTTTACACTTTAAATCTTTACAGGAAGCTGAAATGATTTTAGGTTTGAGGATTCAGAATCAGTTCACATGCACTTTTCATGCTAAGTGCTTGATTTGAAACAGCTGCGCTCTTTGCAGAATGTAATGCAATAATCAACCAATCAATCAAACTTTATTTATTTAGCATCTTTCAAACAAATTTAATGCTTTTACAACTGATGCAAAAAATAGGATGTTAGAAATGGATCAGGAGTCTCCAACCTTTTTCCCTCTGAGAGCTACTCAGACAAAATGAAAGTGTTTATTCACATAGCTGAGCTCCACCAAACCAGCTGAATCAGCTTCTTTATGTGAACAATAACTAATCAATACTCAACACACACATTTTGTATCACAACAGCTGAAATTCAACAGCATGTGCATGATTGTTTCTGTACGCATTTCTTTACGTTATTTTCTGTATCTACAGTTAACCAGACGCTCCCTAAATGTCTTGCAGTTCACGCAACTAATGTTTGGCCAAACTGGTTCGAAAAGTGTCAAATAGATCATTCTAATATCAGATTTAACTAATAAAATCCAGTGTTTCCCTTTAATTGAGACCCCTTGAAAGAAACACGTGTCCAAATCAAATATGGCTGGACATTGTGTGAATTTCAAAAGACACTTGCTTTATAGCTCCGCCCCCTCTGTTGCGGTCCAGCCGAAATGATTGTATTTATGTGATTTACCTAATTTATAAGCACGCCTTTCTTTCCAGCTCAGTGTGAGTCTCTGCTGTGTTTCTGTCCTCTGGTCTCTGTGTCTCACTGTGGGCGGAGCTCCACCTCTGCTGCACTGACAGGGTGCGGAGCAGGTGGACGGAGCGAGGAGACATCGTCCACTCGTAAAATGATCACGTTGATAGCGCCATTCTGTCGAGAGGTAAAAAATAAATAAATAAAATATGCTGAAATGGATCGAAGATATATCTGGACGGCCGTCAATATACCCGCCCACCCAGGTAAGTCTATGTTCAAACCCTCCACAAGCTTATTCAGAACCGGGTCTTGGGTTTGGAAACGGGGTTGTAAGTATAGTTACTAAAACCATGAAATTATAAAACTCTACATAAATTGATTAGATGGGTTTTTAGTTTACGTTTAAAGATAGAGAGCATCACCAGGTCTGTTTGTCTGCTTGGAGGAACCACTAATAAAGATCATGCGGAGGATCTGAAGCTAAAAGCATTTCTGTGAGGTGGTCTGGGGGAATCGCACCAAACGTTGATATGAGCATTATCTTAGTCAGCACTGGTGCAGAGGAATTTTGTGTCCATTGAAGCTGATGTTTTCTAGTAGTACTAGGAGTATCTGTGTTGCTCAACTTAACTTTGGAAATGTTCTTAAGTTGATAAAATGCAGTTTTTTGTGACTCACAAATGATTTTGTAATTAAAATCAGTCACAATTGACTCAGATTTCTTGCTTATTAGCTTCAGTCGAGTCCTGCATTTAGTTTTGATGTCAGTTTGGACGAGCTGGGGGAGGAGCCAGCGGTGGATCTGACTGATCTGATTGGAAACCTGACGATCCTACGTCCCGCCCACCGATAGCTGTAACCTGACTGCACCGCAGACCTGTCAATCAAACAGACACGCCCCCAAAAACAGGTCTTCTTGAATCTTCTTTTCTAATGAATGAGGGATTATTTTCAGATGGACCTCCAGAAAACTAATAAGAAGGAGTGACTTTAGCTAACAACACCGAGATAACTGATGGACACATTTTATTCACTTTGGATTTGATGAGAGAAGTTGAATGGGAGTCTATGGAGCCGGAGGCTTTTTGGAGCCGACCTCTAGTGGCACTCGCTGGTATTGCAGCTGAAGACACTTCTGGATCAGAACCATTTTACAGACCTGAAGCTACGAACACTTTTGTATTCAGTCTATGAATGAAACAGATCAACTTTTAGATCTTTTTTCTTTTTTTTATGAAATTCATGAATGAAAAAGATGAATTCTCACTGTGACTCTTAGGAAGTGCCTCCAAGCATATGATGGAGCTTTCAGCAGTTAATCAGTTTGACTGACTCCTCTGTGGAGGTTCACACAGTCACCCTGTGATCCCACGTCAGACAGTTTTCTTCATTAACTGCTAAATGTTTTGTCTTCCGCTCCGAGAGCTCGGGCCAACCATCGAGCGCTCCCAGTGTCCTCCCGGTTCCTCCGCACGGAGCCAATGATTCCTCCCATCAGCCTCTCCATCTGCTCTCCTCCAGAGGTCAACCACCCTGGACCTGACTGGCAGGAGACCTTATATGGGAAAACCATGTGAAGTTGTGGGTCAGTGGGTCTCTTACTGTAAGTTTGGCTCCCGTTCTACTTCCTCTCTCACCTCACTTCCTGTCAGCTCTCCACTGGAAATGTGAAATGCCCAAAAAGGGTCTGTTTAAGCACGTCCTACATGTGTCACTCTCTCTGCCCTTGTTTCCTGTCTGCCTGTGTATGACATGCCGAAAAAACTTATAAGGTGCACGTCTCTTTGAATCCAGTCCGATTTCCCGTGAAAGGAACCTTCCTCTCCCTGATCGTCCTCAGTGAACACTGATTTGCGGGTCGATGGACATGTTCAAGGTTTGTAGGAGGGTTACATTAGGTTTAAAAGTTATGACAATAACCACCATGTTGTTTCTCCAAACCGGAGCTCCCCGTGTTTGTCTGCTCCTGTTTCCTCTTTGACCCACTCTTTCTCTCTCCGACTCTCCACCTCTTCATCTGCTGACTGGCTTCCATCAATCACCTGAAAATGGGATTTTCTGGAAGTCTTTGACATTCAGATGATAAGTGCACTGATAGGGAGCTGTCAATCACAGAGTGGGAGAGAAAACAGCAGCCCTCTATCCCAGCGAGGACACAAAGAAACCGGTAGGACTGGTGTTTTCCACATTAGTGGACCAAAATATCGAGTGAAGGAAGTTCGCTAAACAGTTGAGATTTATTAGAAATAAATATGGAGACAAATACACAGGGAGCGAGTCAGCAGAGACACAGAGAAAGTGCTTTTATGATGTGTAACTTTCATGAGCCTACACACATTATTTAGTTCTCATAAAGTACTCCTTATGATGCCTTAAAAAATTTGGGTCAACAAAAAAACATTTTGTGTTATGCTTAATTAAATACCATAAAAAATAAATCTGTGTGACGGACTTAAAGGAGAAAAGATGCAAGAAACAGACTCACGAAAGATAAAGAGGGTTTACTGTCACTTTACTGGTTTATGTGGAGGACAGCTGGTGGCAGGTGAAGCAGGGAGTTTGGAGCTGGGAGATGAGAAGGTGAGCAATGATCCTGAACTCAAGCAGTGAAGAACAAACACCAGCAACACAGAACAAACTCAGACTTTATGGTTGTAAGCAGCCAAGAAGGAAACGTAACCACCGAACAGGCTGGAACAACAAGGTGACGAGTCGGGGGAGAGATTTACTGCAGGGACCTGAGGAGATGATGGAAGGCAGGTGTGCAGGATGATGCAATCAGGAAGCCCACAACACACACACACACGCACACACACACACACACACACACACACACACACACACACACACACACACACACACACACACACACACATTTCAACAGGACAAACATCGATGGATGCAAGTAAATGATGAAGCCTTGAAAAGTGGAAGTAGGGACGTAAAAAGGTTTTTATACAACAAGTAGTTCTGACCCAGAGATCTGATTAGTCAATTTACTCAAATCATGATGACATCACATCCTGCTCATCACTAGAAATATCACTCCTCCTTCTCAATGGGAATATAGAATTAGAAATTAATTTCATATAATATGTAATATAATGTAGTTTCTACTTGTTCTAGTTCTATTAAATGACCCATTTGGTGAAGTCGGGTCTCTTTTGGTCCTTTTTGGTCGCTCTGAGCACCCGTACCGTAACACCACGGATAGTCACGCACTTACAATCCTAGAGGAGGCTAGCTGGACCGGTTTGGTTTGAACACATGACACGGAGCTAAAATGTTAAAAACACATGAGAACATGGATATCTTTGTTCATCAGATATCTTTGTTCATCAGATATCTTTGTTCGTCAGATATCTCTGTTCGTCAGATATCTTTGTTCGTCAGATATCTTTGTTCGTCAGATATCTTTGTTCGTCAGATATCTTTGTTCATCAGATATCTCTGTTCGTCAGATATCTTTGTTCATCAGATATCTTTGTTCGTCAGATATCTTTGTTCATCAGATATCTTTGTTCATCAGATATCTTTGTTCGTCAGATATCTTTGTTCGTCAGATATCTTTGTTCGTCAGATATCTTTGTTCATCAGATATCTTTGTTCATCAGATATCTTTGTTCATCAGATATCTCTGTTCGTCAGATATCTTTGTTCATCAGATATCTTTGTTCATCAGATATCTTTGTTCCAACCAGACTGAGCTAGCTGATCAGTTTAGTGTTTCTATGTTCTGTATTTATTCAGTTGGAGACTAGAAATCCTCTCTGTTGCTAGGGTGGTTGCTAAGGGCCGGACTACTTCCTGGAGTAGGAAACATTGCGTACGTTACATAAGAGTCTACTGACGCCACTGATTGTTTTCCAATTCTTAGTCGTACCCCATGTGTTGCCAGGGAAACGGAGATCACATTAACAAAAAGTTTTATTTTACATTACATATTTTATCTAGTTGGTAACTTGTTGTATAATCACAATGTTACACTGGAGGGTGTTTTAACATCATTATTGTCCCGACAGCGATGCGGTCCCAAAGCATCACCCTCCAGTGTAATATTGCTTAAGTATACTGTGTCTGAAGTGCTGTGGTCTGTTTCCAACCATGTAACTTTCAGAGAGGGAGTGTGTCCTCCTCACGCTGCACGCTGAAAACGTGCACCATTATTTATTTATTTAACCAAAACTGCATTTCACGCTCTCTGAGGCTTTTCCTCCGTTTTAATCAAGTTAAAAAACACATTTATCGTCCAACTTTTTCTGATGGATAATAACTTCACCTTTAAGAGTTCCTCACCTCACGCTGATGACCTGCAGATAACCAAACAGCCCGTTTCCCTGACGACGTGTGTGTCTGTGCACGTAAGTGAACAACATGACTCCGGGGCGGGTGCGGTCCACGCAGCGCAGGTTTCCTTTGGTCCACATGTTACGAAACAAACAGGATGATGACTGACTTATCTCAGTGTCTCAGAGCCTCAAACTGTTGTTTCAGACCCGACACGGAGAGGCTCGGTGTTAACGTCTGTCACTCAGCAGCAGCTCGGGGTTCCCTCCCCGATCCAACATCACTCACTGCGTTCATGTCAGAGGGGAAGCTGGAACATACGCAGAGCAGATCTGAGCTGTTCACAACAATCCTCCATTTCACATATCCCAGCTGTTTACGGTGTTTATCGAATCTTCACATTTCAATGTTTGTTTGTGTATGAAATCACAACAATAACCTTCAGATCATGTGATATTATCATACTTGTCACATATAACCTGCAGGTTTGGTCATAACATTTAGTTGTTTGATTCTTCTCTACAGCCTTATTATACTTCCCATGGTCATGTTAGTCTCAGCTCTTTGTTGGGGAAAGAGAGAACCGGTAAGTAATACATGAACGGGATTTTATTTCCAGAGTCCAATCCAAATAAAACCCACTAAAAACACTTTGATAAGTCCAGGTGGTGACAGCAGCTGATCAGAACCTACTGAAAGGGTGAGATATTTCAGGCAGAGGGGCGTGGACCAGGGCGGAGCTTGTTATTGCCAGGGGAGTACCCCAACCAATAATATGACAGGTCTAATTTGACAGGCAGGTGACTGGTTGTAACAGGGGGCGTGGCCTCTGCCACCCACAGACTGGATATAAAAGAGTTCGTAGCTTCCAAATCTGTAAAATGGTTCTGATCCAGAAGTGTCTTCAGCTTCAATACCAGCGAGTGCCACTAGAGGTCGGCTCCAAAAAGCCTCCGGCTCCATAGACTCCCATTCAACTTCTCTCATCAAATCCAAAGTGAATAAAATGTGTCCATCAGTTATCTCGGTGTTGTTAGCTAAAGTCACTCCTCCTTAGTTTTCTGGAGGTCCATCTGAAAATAATCCCTCATTCATTAGAAAAGAAGATTCAAGAAGCCAAGTCTGTTTGATTGACTGTGCTGCAGAGAAACAGCTGCTCATTTTCTCCACACTCTTCTGAAAAAGGAAGATCATCTTGCAGTGAGGGAAGCGCTGATGAAGCTGGCGCCACAGAAGTTGGGGTCAAAGTTCAAGGACTCTGCAGGTAGACTCCCTCCCTCTCACACACACACACACACACACACACACACACACACACACACACACACACACACACACACACACACACATAAACACACTTAAATCCAAATCTCCAAAACAGAAGCAAGCCAAAACATACACAGACACTAATTAAACTGCTGCTGCGTGTTTCAGGAATACTTCCAAATATCTATATCACCATTAAAAGTCTGATATAACAAGTATTTCTGTTTTATACCAACAAAATGAATACAGTGTGATTACAGAAAATGTGTTACGGTAATAAATTAATGACATTTGGTTCTTGAGGCATTCGATGGATTGAATGTGTTTATTTACTTCTGTCTACATTTGTGCAGCAAGTGGTCACTTCAGGATCTGTGGGTATAAAGTGTTGTCTGTCACTGACCTGTACCCCGATGACATTCGATCAATACTCTAAACTGCAGAGCGATGCCTCCACTCTGATACATGCCTCTGCTAATGAGTTTGTTGCAGAAGACCACTCAGAAATTGCTTATATGAATCATTTTTAGAATTGACTGCTTAGAAACTGAGTGGGAAGGAATTGACAAAGGATCTAATCCTGCCGATGGGCAGTAAAGTCAGATCGGAAAACACTCAGTTGTATTTATTGGACTTATTTTTTTGTTTAATTTGGGGGCTCTCATGAATATTGTCCAGGTTTTATTTTAAAGATGCTGTAAACTAGAAATGAAAATGAGTTTTAAGTTCATCACACCACAGAAGTATGGGTTGTTAACTACCCATCCAAATTTGAATGACAAAAAACTACCGACAAGTTTGTTAAATTAGGGTTTGAAATCATGAGAAAATCATCAGTCTTCTCTGCTCTGAGACTGGGGGGGCGTGTCCTGGAGTTGAAGCCCCGCCCCCTCGCTGGAAGGTGTTCAGTGTTCAGTAGGACAGTCCTGTGGCTGCAGTTCTTTTCCCCACCAAGCGGTCCGTCTGACATCCAACCTCTCGGTGACTTTATACATGATGTCCCACTGGTCCTCTGTCTCTCTGGTGGACGGAGCAGCCTGCTTTATGAAAACAGAATAGAATCAGAATTTATTTGTCCAATGAGTGAAACATACAGATGCATATAAATGAAGCTTGTCCCCCTGATCTGTAACACAGGAGTCAAACTGGACACCAGAGACAGAAGACAGTGAGTCTCCAACTACTTCTAACGACCTGCATTACAATAGTGAAGATAATAAGAGAGGAGGAGTTGATTTAGTTCTGTAACAACTGCAACATGAACAATGCTGCATTATATCACATGTCAATTCATTATATCACATCAATTCATTACATCACATCAATTCATTATATCACATCAATTCATTATATCACATCAATTCATTACATCACATCAATTCATTATATCACATCAATTCATTACATCACATCAATTCATTACATCACATCAATTCATTACATCACATCAGTTCATTACATCACGTCAGTTCATTACATCACATCAGTTCATTACATCACATCAATTCATTACATCACGTCAGTTCATTACATCACGTCAGTTCATTACATCACCTCAATTCATTACATCACGTCAGTTCATTACATCACATCAATTAATTACATCACATCAATTCATTACATCACATCAATTCATTACATTACGTCAGTTCATTACATCACATCAATTCATTACATCACATCAGTTCATTACATCACGTCAGTTCATTACATCACATCAGTTCATTACATCACATCAATTCATTACATCACATTAATTCATTACATCACATCAATTCATTACATCACGTCAGTTCATTACATCACCTCAATTCATTACATCACGTCAGTTCATTACATCACATCAATTAATTACATCACATCAATTCATTACATCACATCAATTCATTACATTACGTCAGTTCATTACATCACATCAATTCATTACATCACGTCAGTTCATTACATCACATTAATTCATTACATCACATCAATTCATTACATCACATCAATTCATTACATCACATCAATTCATTACATCACATCAGTTCATTACATCACCTCAATTCATTACATCACGTCAGTTCATTACATCACATCAATTAATTACATCACATCAATTCATTACATCACATCAATTCATTACATCACATCAGTTCATTACATCACATCAGTTAATTACATCACGTCAATTCATTACATCACATCAGTGCGGCAAAGTTTTCTAGCTTTGCAGATGCTTTCAGCGACTCATTTCACACTATATAATGTACTGAGAAGTAAATCATGGAATTTGCTTTACAGCATCTTTTAAAGGGGAAATCTTTAGAGTATTTTTGAAAGCTGAGTTTGTAATACTGAAAAGTGTCTCTAAAACAACCCTGTTTCCAAAAAAATTTGTAAAATGTAAATAAAATTAGAATGTGATGACTTGCAAATCACATAAACCCATATTTAATTGAAAATAGACTAAAGACAACATATACAATGCTGAAACTGAGACATTTTATTGTTTTGTGAAAAATATTTGCTCACTTTGAATTTGATAGCATCAACACTTCTAAAAAAAAGTTGTGACAGGGTCAACGAAAGACTGGAAAAGTGTAATGCTAAAGAAAAAACGTGGTCAATCATCTAAGCCTATTAGGTTACCATGGCAACAGATTGGATATAAAAAGATCATTTCAAAGAGGCAGAGTCTCTCAGCAGTGAAGATGAGGAGAGGTTCACCACTCTGAAGGACTGTGGTGGAAAATAGTGCAACAATCTAAGAATAATGTTCCTCAACGTAAAACTACAAAGAATTAGTGGATTTCATCGTCTACGGTTCATAATATCATTAAAAGATTCAGAGAATCTGGAGAAATCTCTGAACACAAGGGACAAGGCTGGAAACCAATATTGGATGGTGGTGATCTTCAGGCCCTCAGGCAGCACTGCATTAAAAACACACTATTCTGGAGTGGAAATCACTGCATGGGCTCAGGAACACTTGTGAAAACCATCGTCTGTGAACACAGTTCATCGCTGCGTCCACAAATGATGTTAAAACTCTCCAAAGAAGAAACCAGATAGAAACATGGTCCAGAAACACCGCCGCCTTCTCTGGACCGAGATCATTGAAGATGGACTGAGGTGAAGTGGACAACTGTCCTGAGGTCTGATGGATCACAATCTGAGATTCTGTTTGGAAATCATGGACGCTGCATCCTCCAGGTTAAAGAGGAGAGGGACCATCCAGCTTGTTATCAGCTCAGTTCTGAAGCCAGCATCTGTGATGGTACAGGATGCATTAGTGCACATGGCATGGGTAGCTTGAACATCTGGAAGGAAGCATTAATGCTGAATGATATATTCAGGTTTTGGAGCAACATATGCTGCCATCCAGACAACGTCTCTTTCAGGGAAGGTCTTGTTTATTTCAGCAGAACAACCTCCAACCACATTCTGCACGTATTCCAACAGCATGGTTCTCTAGTAGAAGAGTCCGCTGATAAACTGGCCTCCTGCAGTCCAGACCTGTCAATCATTGAAAACATCTGGAGCATCAGGACATGAACAATACAACAAAGGAGACCCTGAACTGTTGAGCAGCTGAAATCCTCTATCAGGCAAGAATGGGACCACATTTCACTTTCAAAACTCAATAAACTGGTCTCCTCAGTTCCCAAACATTTACAGAGTGTTGTTAAAAGAAGTGATGCAGCTCAGTGGTGAACATGATCCTGGAACAACATTTTTTAAAAATGATACTAGCATCAAATTCAAAATGAGTTTAAATTTTTCATAAAACAATACAATTTCTTCATCTCAACATTTGATATGTTGTCTTTGGTCTATTTTCAATTAAATATTTACATGTTTTGCAAATCATTGCATTCTGTTTTTTTTTATTATTTATTTACATTTACATAGCATCCCAACTTTTGGGGAAATAGGGTTGTATTTTGGAGACCGAGCTTATATTAATATAATAAATTGGATTTTACTTTAAAATGTTGTTAAACTCTGTGCACCGTATGTGAGCATCAGTGGGTGTAATGAATATACTGTAAATAAATAGATGTTATTTGAAAATCACATTCAAAGGTTGACCAAACTGCCCTTCAAAACTGAACAAAATCTTACAAGAGATAAATAAGAAATAATTCTTAATGTTGAAAAGAGTATTAGAAAAAACAAATCCAATATTTTTGTTAACCTGATTGAATGCTCATCTGAACAAGTGGGTTTAACTTCTGATATGAAAACACTGAGTTGAGGATCTGATATCAGTGCAGACCTTCCAAAGGCTCAGTGTGTTCCTCTGTAATGGTGTCAGGCTGTGACAGGACCTCAGCTGTCTGGGGACCTCGTGGTTATGAACTGTTGGAGATAGCAGAAACGCCCCGAGCCATGCAATGCTTTACAACCCGACCGAAAACCTTCATCTGAATCCTGCAGCACTTAGAAATAACTGAGAGGGATGAAGATGACTGTTTGACACAGAAAGAACTGAAAAAGTCCAGATGGGAGAACCAGAGTGTGAGAAAATGAATCTAACAACTGAACGGACACCAGAGTCAAATATTACAAAAGTTTTGCAGTTTACATTTTATAGAGAAATATCATGAGTGCAATTCAGCCGGAGAGATCAGGTTTCAGAGGAAAGTAAATCTGTGCATCCTCAGCGTAACAATATGAGATATTTAGACTGATGATGGAGAGGCACACAGACAAAAGAGAGGCTTGACCCTAACACGGATCCACGAGGAGCTCCGCAGGTAAACGGAGCAGAAGAAGTTCACTTCCTGTCCGAGGCCGAGTGTCTGAAGGGGCTTCAGAGTTTCAGTGGAGTTGCCGATGCAGCGCGGCGGCCTCGGCCTCTGGGATTATTCTGCCTGGGCAGTTTAATGCTTAAAGGATCAGCAAATCAATACGTCTCCATGTGAAGTGTGCAGATAAGCTGCTTTTTTTTCTTTTTTCTTTTTTTTTTCAAACCCCACAAGGACATTTGAGAGGCTGGAATGAAAATGGTCGCTCGATAATTGAGTTTGAAAAGATGCCACAGCCAGTTTTTGTCAGCCATATGAGGCCTGCTGCTGCCTGACATATTAACACCACTCTCACACACACTCTGACACACACACACTCTCTCACACACACACTGACACACACACACTCTCTCACACACACACACACTCTCTCTCTCTCTCACACACACACACACACACACACACACACACACACACACGCACTCTGACCCAGTTTCCTGTTGCACAAACCCTCATGTAGAAAAATAAAAAAAAAATAATAATTTGTGTTCCTTAATGCAACAAAAACGTGTTGCATTACATAAACAGATGATTTGTGTCTTAAATCCCTTTAGTTCAACGAAATGTTCCCGGTCTCGTGTTTCTCTCTGACATGTTTCCTCTGAAGTTTCGGTATGTGTGTCCTCCATATAAATTCTGCTCTGCATTAAGGTCCACGGTCGCATTTTGCAGCTTTTTACAGCATCTGCCTCATGTTTATAATTGGTGCGCGTTTAAACGTGCGGATAGGCTGCCACGCGCATTAAAATTTGATGGCGGTCAATTGGCCAATGAGAACTCTTCAAAGCATATCAAATATTAATACTTTAATGCGCCACATTTAAGTAATTAAGTCCCAGTGGCTTTTAGAAGGAGAGAAAATCAATGATCCCGCGGTTTAATTTCCCATTTAATTGTCGTGGAGTCTGAGTCTGAGTCTGAGTCTGCGAGCAGATCACGGTTCATGCGCGAGGAAGCAAACGCAGCTCGTTATTTGTGATCTCCGGTTAAAACACGTCGCCGCCGTTTGTCCTGCTACAATGGATGTCCTCCAGCAGACTCATTGATCATTTCCACATTCATTAATATTTGTAATGAGCGCGGCCACATCATGACTTCCCATTTGTTTGCATTGCATTGCTGCGGCCTGCCGCCGCTGCTTGTCGCGCAGCTCCACTGTCATCTCTCAGCGGGAATTAATGATGGCGCCAGCTTCACAACAAGAAATGAGCAGCGCACATTAAACATCAATCATTTCTCACACTTTCAGACTGTATCATTTGAGGCCATGAGGCCAGTTTATTGAGGCTCCACCGTCCTGGATCCAACGGACCGGGTTGGACTGAGTGGTCCCGTCCGGTGCCGGTTTCACTGAATTCTTAGGCTCGTATTTATTTGCTGCTCCAGCGGGACGGTTTAAACGAGCTGAATTCACTGCTGTCATCAGGGCACTTTAACTTCTGTTGTTGCTCTACTCTGACAGCTTCCTGCCTCACGTCACACTGTCCACGGCTTCTGTGGTTGTCATATTGTATTGTGGTCAAAACGTTTGTACACAGTCTGTATAAAAGCATCATGTCTTTGGGTTTCTAATAAACAGAAACACTCTGCGCTTGTTTTCTTCATGTATTTATTTCCAGCTGCGCAAAATAAACCTGTTTAAAGTCCCAGAAAAAATAAAGTCCCATTATCCCAAACCAAAACCCTGAGCGGGATGTGAGCAGGTGAGACCGGGAGCTCGAGTCGGGCCTCTCTGCGCGCGGGAGAATTAACTACCGCGGAATTAGTGCAGAAAAATGTGAAATGTTTTGATTATTAATTTATGAAAAGAAATCTTCCACATTGGAGGGAAAAAGAGGAAACTTCTGTTGGACCACAGCAGGAGGCAGAAAATAAAACCTACAGGACGAACCGCGCGCGCGTGTGTGTGTGTACAGTTGCGGTATTGATCTCGTGCAGCTGTTAATCCACACAGCCTCGCGGAGTTCACCGTCTTCAGTCAGTGCAGTTTGCAGGCCCTAAATTGGGTCTTAATCTCGCGCTGTCTATTTGGCAGTTTGATTGATGTCCTCGTGCAGCTCGGGGAGGGGGGGCAGCCTCGCGCTCCTACAAGCGCACACAGATAGACGCGCACACACGTGCGCCCGGCCTCACTAGATAACGCACAGAGCTCGAGGAAGAAGCCCAAACGGAAGAGTCCGGGGAGCGGCGCCTGGAGCATCCTCGGTTCCTCGCGCGGGAGCGGGGGGCTCGCGCAGGCCATGGACCACATCGGGATCCTGGGGGCGCATCTGCAGCAGCACTCGCACGTGGAACCCATCAGCTTCGGCATCGACCAGATCCTCAGCAACGTGGAGCAGAGCTGCATGCTGGGCGCGAGGATGCACGACTCGGAGTACGGACACCCGGCCTACAACGGCGGCGCGAGCAGCGGCGTGAACGGCAGCTTCACGTGCGGTAATAGCGGATATAATGGCACCAACAGCTCGTGCGGGATGACTTCCCTCGGCGGAGCTTATCACATGAACATGGGCATGAACATGAACGGGACTAACGTGAACCCCGCCGGGGTCATCCGTGTCCCCGCGCACCGGCCTCTGAGCGGCGGGAGCTCGTCGGTGCCGCCGATGAGCGGGACCATCAACAACCTGACCACGCTCACTTTCCCGTGGATGGAGAGCAACCGACGCTACACCAAAGACAGGTTCACAGGTATGCAGCATGGAAATATAAGAATAAGAATAATAAGAATCAACTATGGTTATTATATCTATTGTTACAGGCTAAATCATGTCATCGGGCTATTCATTCCAAATTCCAACATAGTCTATTTAAAAAAAAAAAAAAGAGGTAAAACTAAACGTAAAACAATCCTCGGAGCTGCAGCTTCTTATTGTACATTTATTTCACAAATTTTGAAGCAAATAAATTCAACACAACTTTAAATTCCTTTTATCATTTCCTATTTTTGTCATTCTCAACCTGATTATTAATAATTACTAATGATTAAAATACTTTTATTAAATGGTTAAATTCAGCTAAAAAAATTTTTTAAATAAACAGAAAAAGAAAAGAATACTTTTTTTTTTAATTAGGTGTTAATGCAAACAAGAAGTGACCTTTGCTTTTACAATCCAAGCTGAAGACAACATGCGGTTCCTGCATGTGTTCATGAATAATATGATATGACTTTAATATACTTTAATGAGCCTCTGTTCCTGAGAGGTCAGTTTAATACTGTCTCTTTGTTTACGTCCTGCACCTGCGTCAGTCAGAGCAGATATGAACGTAACCGTGTAACGGTTGTTTGACATGTTACAGTGTGTGTTTGCCACGAGCTGCAGTAATCTGTCTGTCTCTGCTGAAGCTGCAGTCTTCTTCTGTCTCTGTCGTTTCTGGTTCCCTCTCACAGCTCACTGCAGCACACACATATTCAACATTTTACTCTGTGCTGATTCACATTTTTATGGAGGATTCAGAAAATTAGAATGTGCTGATGTCAAATGACGTAGTTATGTAATTTTTGTGATTTAATCATATATATAGGCTATACATATAGATAAATGTATGTATGTATATATATATATATATATATATATATATATATATATATATATATATATATATATATATATATATATATATATATATATATAGATGTGTGTGTGTGTGTGTGTGTGTGTGTGTGTGTGTGTGTGTGTGCGTATATATATATAACTATATAGCCTGTGTAAATGAAGTCAAATAGGCCTGTAAAAAATTTAATATAATAATACATTATATATATATAAAATGTATTATTATATATATTATTTTTACAGGCCTATTTGACTTCATTTAATTGACTTATAATGGATTTATTGGCATATATATATATATATATATATATATATAAAACTATATAGACATAAAAAATAAATATAGAACAATTATAAGTATATAAATGAAGAACATCTCCACGTGTTTATGATATTTTGTATTTCTGACACTGTTGTTGACACGAGCTACAGACATTATGATGCATCTATCAGAACACTTTTCTCTGCGGTGCTGCTGCCGCTCGGCCTGCTTATCCTGATGCTTGCTGCTTTCCTGTCCTCTCCTGTCCCATCCTGTCCTCTCCTGTCCCGTCCAGTGTCCCTCTCACCCCTCACTGTAACGCGTCGTGTAGGTCACCCGTACCAGAACCGCACGCCGCCCAAGAAGAAGAAGCCCCGGACGTCGTTCACGCGGCTGCAGATCTGTGAGCTGGAGAAGCGCTTCCACCGGCAGAAGTACCTGGCGTCGGCCGAGCGGGCCGCGCTGGCCAAAGCCCTGAAGATGACCGACGCTCAGGTCAAAACCTGGTTCCAGAACAGACGCACCAAATGGAGGTGAGCGCTTCTTTTCTACACGCTCTGATCCGGAGAGACGGATATTTTGGAATCTTTTTTTTGAGTCTCGAGCTCAAAGCTTTTTTTATGAAGGCCCGTCTGGCTCCTGAGGGCCGTCCGGGAGGAGGCCGTGCTGGCTGCTCTACAACCTCCCTCCTCTGTGAACCATAACTGATCATGATCCGTATGAGAGGCGTTCAGTCTTATTGGTAGAGACTGGGTGGACAAAATAATAGAAACACATCTGGATTCATTGCAGGACTAGATTTTGATATGTGGACATTAAAAAAATAACTAAACAGGGTGAGTGGACTTGATGCTCTTCCTTCCTCTGGATGTAGCAGCTTTAAAATGAATCAGTCTGGTGTGTATGTCCGTCTATCTCGAATTCTATCATGTTTAATTAATTGACAAGATTTTATTTATTGTAAATAATGGAATATGGTTCAGGAGGTGATGAGGAGACGCAGTAAAATACCAACATATTCATGGGAGAAATCCATCTGTTTGGATGTTGCATTAATGAGACAATAGAATATTTTAACAAATGAGTCCATAAACAGACCGAGAAGAATTCACAGTGTTTAAAATACTGTGCATTTCTATTTTTTCATTCTGTAGAAATTTTGGAGAAATATAAATTTCTGAGCTGTTAACAGAGCTCCGTTTTTAAAACGAGCTGCAGATGAAATCTTTGCTCTGATACAACAGAATTCACCCGGATTTTATTTTTCGTTGACAATAATGTAGCTTTAATTCACGACAATATTTATTGTCGCTTTAAAATCATTTAAATTCGTTTACAGATTGTGAAGTTGTCGCTCAGCGCCAGTTTAAATGTTATTTTGTATTTTATTTTTGCCGCCGTGTGTCCGTCAAAGCGGCTCAGATCAACCCGAGGCGGGATGTGAGTCACTCCGCGGTGTTTGTGTCGTTGCTGCAGGCGGCAGACGGCTGAGGAGCGCGAGGCGGAGCGGCAGCAGGCCAACCGGATCCTCCTGCAGCTGCAGCAGGAGGCCTTCCAGAAGACCGTCAACCAGCCGGTAAACCCGGACCCGCTGTGCCTGCAGAACAGCTCTCTGTTCGCCCTGCAGAACCTGCAGCCGTGGACCGAGAACACCGGGAAGATCAGCAGTGTGTCGGCCTGCGAGTAGACCAACACACACACACACACACACACACACACACACACACACACACACACACACACACACACACACACACACACACACACGGCCTCACGCCGGTACCGAGGGACTGCTTGCTGCAGAGACACCGGCGGCGGCCCGCTGACGGGCTCCGTGCAGAGGAGGCCCCGATGCAGCTTCATGGACGTCATCAGGTCACATCTCTGCTCTTATTATCACTTCTGTCAGACAGACTCTTCAGACCGGGTCCACCTGGGGGCCGCAGTCTGAGGAGGAGGTGGACCCCTGCTTCAGACACCACACTGCAGATCTCCTGGAAAATATTCAGAGGTGTCCTGATGAACAGTGAGATCCAGAGAGACCAGCAGAGACCAGGACGGCCCGCCATCAGTGAGCTGTTAATGTTCCAGCCTGTTTTCATCTCAGGGCGTCAAACCTCAGCCTCACCGAACCACACAGACCCACACAGACCCACACAGACCCACACAGACCCACACAGACCCACACAGGTCAACACAGACCCACACAGACCCACACAGGTCCACACAGGTCAACACAGACCCACACAGACCCACACAGGTCCACACAGACCCACACAGGTCCACACAGGTCAACACAGACCCACACAGACCCACACAGACCCACACAGGTCAACACAGACCCACACAGACCCACACAGGTCCACACAGGTCAACACAGACCCACACAGACCCACACAGGTCCACACAGGTCAACACAGACCCACACAGGTCAACACAGACCCACACAGACCCACACAGGTCCACACAGACCCACACAGACCCACACAGGTCAACACAGACCCACACAGACCCACACAGGTCAACACAGACCCACACAGACCCACACAGGTCCACACAGACCCACACAGACCCACACAGGTCAACACAGACCCACACAGACCCACACAGGTCAACACAGACCCACACAGACCCACACAGGTCCACACAGGTCCACACAGACCCACACAGACCCACATAGACCTGTCAGCCCCACTTCAGGGTCAGAGTCAGGGCCACGGTTTGAGTGAAGAGAAGCACTTTTATGTACATTTATGTTGCTTTGTGTTGTTTTTAAGATACTTAAAATAAATCCCTTACATTTCTTAACAATCCCTGCAGACCTGATTTAACATGTAAATATTCTACTGTGGATCATAATGAGTGTTTGTTTCCCACAAAAAAAATGAATTATCTTAAAATCTTTGAAATGTCGTCTCCTCCTTCTCCCTCACTGAAAACTCCAGATTTTATAAACATAGAAATATATTTGATGAGTAACGTTTGACTGCAGATGTTTGACTGTGAAGTCCATTCTCAGTGTTTCAAGTTTCCATTGCCCACCAGGATCAGCTTCCAAACTATTTGTGATGTCACAAATCCTGCTCGTTGCCCCGCCCCTCTCTAAAATCAGATGTTTCAGTGAGTTCTGAGAAACATTTCTCCTTCGGCAGATGAAAGTGAAAACAGGCTTCTGGTTTTAAACTCTGAACATCTTTCAGTCTGTGAAGCTCCAACATTCATCTGAAGGAACCAGAAGAAGAACCTGAGTGGAGGAGGAACCATCCAAGCACCCCCCCCCCCCTTCCTGCTCACACTTTCTCTTGGACTCGGTGACACTAAAGCTCACCATGTTGGTATCTCTGTGACGCCGGCAGCTTTGACTCCCTGAGAATGAGAAGGGGCTGTAAAGGACTTGATGTTTCATAAACAGCATATTTTCTTACCTGATGTCTGACAAAAATAAAATGTTCGTGCCATTAGTGTCTGTCACCTTTTATCTGCCATATTTGAATGGACTTTTTACCCAGATGCAAAACCCCAGAGCACTTGTTTTAGCACCTTTATATGAAATATACATCGTATCTGACAAAGAAAAGGACTCGAAATGATCTGAGGAGCGTTAGGTAGGTAGGTAGGTATATACTTTATTAGTTATTATTTGTTAGTTCACCGCGGCGTACGTTTCATCAACGGCTGCAAAACATCTGATTGAAACTAAATTAATATCATGGTTTACCACTTATTTTATAAAACTCTTACAGACACTGTGTGTGTGTGTGTGTGTGTGTGTGTGCGTGTGCGTGCGTGCGTGTGTGTGTTCATCTTTGTGCACGTGTGTTTGGTGCCTGACTCAGTTTTTGATTGGTTGACACGGGGCCATGTTTGTAATCAGTTCATCACACTAATCACGGCTCTAACATGACATGACGTGTTAAAATGGTGACAATGAGCAGCATGTGTCCAGTCTTTGAGGGTTCGAGTCAACCATCAACACAGCTTTCATCTCGTCTGGCGATGCATTGTGGGAAGTATCGACTCCAGCCCAGCAGTGTCTCCACCTCCAGAGAGGACGTCTGGTCTGAACCCGTCCGCGTCCATGCAGGGAAAACTCCTGGATGGGGTTTGTTAAAGGAGAGTATGGAGGCAGGAGAGATACTGAGAGTCTGCAGCAGAGTGGAGGGATGCCCAGGTAGGGGAGCTGCTTGACCTTTGACCTCTGAACAGTTGCAGCTGAAACTGCAGTCAGCTGTGAGGGAACAATCATTATTTCATCTTACTGTGAAGACCCTCAAAGACTTCCCGTGTGTTTCGGTCTGATTAATGTCCTGTTTCCATTGTGCTTTGAACAGATTCATGTTGGCATCTGAAACAGGAGCTGCAGATATGTGGTGATTTGCAGATGCTGGAGTACGACGGAGAAAAGAGTTCATGGATTTTGGAAAATGGGTGAAATGGGTGAACAGGTTGGACTCTTTATGCTTATATGAACTTTATGTCACAATATCTTGAGGAAGCTGTAAGAGAATGAAACACTAGAATCAGCCCCAGCGACAACAACTGGAAGAAGTGATGTCAAACAGTCTGACAGAACCAGAGCAGCTCCTTGTTTCCATCCAAACTCTGCTTGAGACTACTGGGACATTAAAGCACAAGAAAGACAATCAGAGCCTTCAAACTGGAAACAGTTAGTGAACACAACCGATTGTTTGCTGCCACATCCGGCGGTCACAGAGCTGATCTGATTGGACACTTGACGATACTACGTCCCGCCCACCGATAGCTGTAACCTGACTGCACCACAGGCCTGTCAATCAAACAGACACGCCCCCAAAACCAGGTCTTCTTGAATCTTCTTTTCTAATGAATGAGGGATTATTTTCAGATGGACCTCCAGAAAACTAATAAGAAGGAGTGACTTTAGCTAACAACACCGAGAGAACTGATGGACACATTTTATTCACTTTGGATTTGATGAGAGAAGTTGAATGGGAGTCTATGGAGCCGGAGGCTTTTTGGAGACGACCTCTAGTGGCACTCGCTGGTATTGCAGCTGAAGACACTTCTGGATCAGAACCATTTTACAGACCTGAAGCTACGAACACTTTTATATCCGGTCTGTAGTTTTATATCCAGTCTGTAGTTTTATATCCAGTCTGTAGTTTTAGCTCAGCAGCAGAGTGGTGGGAGTGATGTCTCCCAGGTCCTGAGTGTGTAGCTGAATATAAGTCGACGCTCTGCTGTGCTGACCGGCTGCTCTCTGACTGTGACTGCAGGTAGAGTTCAGCTTAACAAATCTCCTCGACAACAGTGACGAACGAACACAACAGCAGAGTGGTGAGCTGAAAGTCTCACTGTTTAACACTGGAGCTACTTTCCGGTTGCTCTGCTTCATCTTGAGTTTTGAAGCTTGGCTCCATGTTAAACACTTTTATTTGACCACTTTCATTTATTCAGATGATTTTGTGAATATTTAGCACAAGTTCTGAAATGACTGTAATTATAGAGTCCAGCATAAAGAAACAGAAGACTAATGGAGCCTCTCTGCAGGAGCCATAACTGGATTTAAAAAATAATTAAAACATGAATAAATAATTAAATCAATAATAAAAGGAACAAAATACAAATAGATTTTTTTTAAATCACTTGATGAAAGAAAAGAGAAATAATAAAAAGGTCAAGTACCCCGTGTGTGTGTGTGTGTGTGTGTGTGTGTGTGTGTGTGTGTGTGTGTGTGTGTGTGTGTGTGTGTGTGACATTTTCCAGCGCTGCTTTTTAAAAGCTTGAAGAGGAATGTAAAGGAGAATTTCATCATCCACTCAGAAACATCAGCACTGAGCTGCTGGAGTCGAGCTACGCTGAAGCCTCCTGGAATTCCTCACACACACACACACACACACACACACACACACACACACACACACACACACACTCACACACACACACACACACACACGGTTTTCCTGTGGGAAGAAAACATGGTCACCAGAGCTGATAAAGATAAAGTCAACAGCAGATTCAGCATCTGCTTTAAAAGCCCCATTTATTGTGTAAATTCAACTTCCCTTTGCTTTTTACACTGACGGGGGTGCAGGTGGAGAAAAACACGGTGAAAGTGTCCAAACGATGAGTAAACCCATAAATGCACATGGACCTGACGAGTGTCTCTGCCCTCTCAACGAGCCGCTTGTACTTTGTGAACTTTATGACATCATATTGTTGCAGAAGTCCAAAACTAAGGCTGTATAACTCCGACAGAAGTTTTAAAAAAAGAAGACTCATGGCGATAATTTGTTTACTTATTTAGATAGTGCATTTTGTATGAAGTTAACTGATGAATAAAAACTACTTGTGCCGTTATCTCTGCATGTCCAGGTGTCCAGGTGTCCTTTAAAGAACATCCAGTCCCGCCTCCTCCCAGAGCTTTCAGCTGCATCTTTATGCTTCTCATCAGTGCATATAAACGTTGCTGCAGTGTTATCTGTATACACGTGTCTCCAAAGTCTCCAAAAGTGACCACAGCAGTGAAATCACCTCAGCCCCCGTCAGTGGGCGGAGCTTCCGGTTCAGGTGGAAGTCAGGTGCTGCTGAGTGTGCAGGATAATGTCAGTTCCTTTTCACACCTCTCTTTATGAGCAAATCAGACAGGTGAAATAGTGTTCATATGGGACCTGTGGAGGTGTTGGCTGATGCATTTCTAAACACTTCCAGCTGTTTCCATCAAGGTAAACGAGTTCAAAGAGAGAGATGTGAAAATGATGACAGCTCTCTGACTTTAAACAGAGAAGCTGAAAGTCCAACGTTTTTATATCCTTTTTCTTTTTAACCGTCTCCTTTCTTTACATGTAAGTTGAGTATCAAATGACTTAAGGTCACACCTTCTGATGTACAAAACAATATATATATTTCACAAATGCATCTCAATATATACCAAACAAAACAAAACAACAAAACAAAACAACAACAAACAAAACAAATAATACAACTAAGGAGGAGAACAAGAGTTGAGTTAAATCATATCCAGACATAAGTGCAGATAACTGTGTGGCATGGCACTGCTTAACTTTACTTCTACATTTGTTTGAGTGAGAGTTCATTTTAAGTCCACAAACATCCGGGGATGAAACCAGCGCTCTGTCTCCCCCTACCGGCGCCACGCGAGCACTGCACTGACGGAGGAGGCGCTTCCGCCTTATTTCCGTCGCTGGGTGATGACGAAAGCCTCGTAAAGAAAAAGCGCCGGACGACGACGACAACAACAACAATAAACTCGTCGTTGTGTAAGTCTCCGGTGTGGACTGTCTCCGGTGGGACTGTCTCCGGTGCGGTGTCCACCATGTCTCTGCTGCGGGGGTGTGTTTCTGCGGGAAGACAGGCGGCGTGGAGGAGCCCCGCGGTGGAGCCGCTGCTGGCAGGTCGGTGTCCGTCGACCGTCCTCATCAATCACGCTGACAGACGGTTCACGTCACATTTCACGGTGCCTCATTTCCGCGGCTCTGACGTCATGTACCGATAACTGACGTCAAATAAGACCCACACACACACACACACACGTCGTTTGCATGTCCCGGTTGAACCGCAGACAGCTTGCGCTTTATTGTGAAATGCCGCATGTCCTCGTGCTTTCCGGTGTGTCCAGGGTTGTCCCGGGCAGCCGGCGGGGTGGCGAAGGACAAGGAGCCGCTGAAGAAGGCCAAAACCCCGCAGGGCCGCTTCGACAGCACCGAGGAGAGGAGTGCGGAGGTTCTGCAGAGTGAGGAAGAGGCCTGTCACCATGACAACCCCCCCCCCCCCCCCACACACACACACACACACACCTCATCAGCAATACGTCCTTTCAAAATAAGATGGATATAAAAGTGGATATTTGTCTGCAGAAAATAATGTTGAAGCCAAATTATACATTTTCACTGTACACACTACACACTACACACTGCACACACTGTACACACTACACACTGTACACACTACACACTGCACACACTGTACACACTACACACTGTACACACTACACACTGTACACACTGTACACACTACACACTGTACACACTACACACTGTACACACTGTACACACTACACACTGTACACACTACACACTGTACACACTACACACTACACACTACACACACTGTACACACTACACACTGTACACTGTACACACTACACACTACACACTACACACACTGTACACACTACACACTGTACACACTGTACACTGTACACACTACACACTGTACACACTACACACTACACACACTGTACA
This sequence comes from Embiotoca jacksoni, assembly GCF_022577435.1. Taxonomy (NCBI): domain Eukaryota; kingdom Metazoa; phylum Chordata; class Actinopteri; family Embiotocidae; genus Embiotoca; species Embiotoca jacksoni. The sequence goes on along the minus strand of NW_027185415.1, from coordinate 893,283 downwards.
CACTACACACTGTACACACTACACACTGTACACTGTACACACTGTACACACTGCACACTGTACACACTGTACACACTGTACACACTACACACACTGTACACACTACACACTGTACACACTACACACTACACACACTGTACACACTACACACTGTACACTGTACACACTGTACACACTGTACACTGTACACACTACACACTGTACACACTACACACTACACACTGTACACACTGTACACACTGCACACTGTACACACTACACACTACATACTGTACACACTGTACACACTGCACACTGTACACACTGTACACACTACACACACTGTACACACTACACACTGTACACACTGCACACTGTACACACTGTACACACTACACACACTGTACACACTACACACTGTACACTGTACACACTACACACTACACACACTGTACACACTACACACTACACACTGCACACTGTACACACTGTACACTGTACACACTACACACTGTACACACTGTACACTGTACACACTGTACACTGCACACACACTCCTTGTAGTGTAGGGCTGAATGAAGAGAACCACTTCCTCTCCCTGAGCGTTCAGCTGCAGCTCACATGGTTTTCATTTTGACAGCGTTGACCTCCATCAGGTCACAGGTTCAGTGTGATGAGGCCAAAAGAGGGAACGACGTGAACTTGAACCTTCCTCTCGTCCCTCAGAGTTCCCCGAGGACGTGAACCCCGTGACCAAGGAGAAAGGGGGTCCTCGGGGTCCGGAGCCAACCCGCTACGGAGACTGGGAGAGGAAGGGCCGCTGCGTGGACTTCTAGTTCCTGAACGAACACGTGACGAAGAGGAGCTCCGGATTCAAACTGCTTCGTAACACCGAGCCAGTTTCACTTCAAGGACGATCCACTTTATTCATGCCGGCTGTTCTTCCCATGAACGTTGAGTCTGAGTCCGGCGGACTCGACACCGTGCCGTGGTTCAGGGAAACAACAGCAGGCGTTGTGTGCTTCTGTGTGGTCTTTTGTGATTGTGCTGCCAGAATAAAATAAAATGCACACTGTGATGTTCTTCAGCCTTGTTTTTTTTAGGTTTTTTTTTTTTTTTTTTTTTTTTTTTTTTTTTTTTTATCTCTGGAGCTTTTTTATTTATCCAGCATTACTTCAGATGATGATGAGCCCAGGAACAGAAGCAGCTGTTATATTGTCATCTTTTTACCTGATGTTAACCGGGCCCTGGTTTCCAGAGGGTCCGACCCAGAGATGTTGGAGGCGGCCCGTCCTGGTCCAGTCTGCTGCGGGTTCCCGGTGAAGGATCTTTTCCCGGTGAAGGTCGCTCTTCTCAGTGGACGTGTGGTCCTTCACCGTCTCTGCTGCAGCGGTCTGATTATTAATGTCGTGATGTCTGCGCACTTCTCATTGTTCCCACTGAGCGGCAGCAAAGAGCCACTTCAGCCCGCTCCTTCACAAACCACCAACAATATTGGAATTATGAACCTTTCACCCTTAAAAAGTACTAAAAGTGACGACAACAGGTTTCTCTCGGGTTTACGTGATTTATGACTTTTGTGTCCTTTAAAATGTTCTGATATCCTACAAACACAGAAACACACCATCAGTGAGTTTACGACGAGACTTCATACAGGACAGAGACAGCACGACGTCACAGCACCGGTCTGAACGCTTTCATATTCGGTGTGAACACAGGGCCGTGAAGGCAGCACAGCTGAATCTAACAGAGGTCCGTGAAGGCAGCACTGCTGGAGCTAACAGTTCCGTGAAGGCAGCTCCGCTGGAGCTAACAGAGGTCCGGTGAAGTTCTGCACGGCTGAATCTAACAGATGTCCCTGAAGGCATCACGGCGGCAGGAAGGCGACTGCGGTGACAAAGCTCCGGTTCGGAGCGGCAGCAGCTGGACGCTCCGAACCGAACTCCGCCGCTGAAGAAGGTAAATACGTGTCGTTGGTCTGTTTTCTGGGTTTCTGTCGGACAGAGGAGGAACAACGAGGCGGTCCAGTTCGGTAGTCGCTCTCAGACAGATCAACGTCTGTTGGAGAAGTGTCTGTCGGGGCGACTTCCGCCCTGCAGCCGGCGGTGGGAAGTGTTTAAACTGGTAGAGATCAGTGAGGCTGGTTCTACAGGAAGGTCCAGAAGAAGGCTGGTTCTACAGGAAGGTCCAGAAGAAGTCTGGTTCTACAGGAAGGTCCAGAAGAAGGCTGGTTCTACAGGAAGGTCTAGAAGAAGTCTGGTTCTACAGGAAGGTCCAGAAGAAGTCTGGTTCTACAGGAAGGTCCAGAAGAAGGCTGGTTCTACAGGAAGGTCCAGAAGAAGTCTGGTTCTACAGGAAGGTCCAGAAGAAGTCTGGTTCTACAGGAAGGTCCAGAAGAAGGCTGGTTCTACAGGAAGGTCCAGAAGAAGTCGGGTTCTACAGGAAGGTCCAGAAGAAGGCTGGTTCTACAGGAAGGTCTAGAAGAAGTCTGGTTCTACAGGAAGGTCCAGAAGAAGGCTGGTTCTACAGGAAGGTCCAGAAGAAGGCTGGTTCTACAGGAAGGTCCAGAAGAAGTCGGGTTCTACAGGAAGGTCCAGAAGAAGGCTGGTTCTACAGGAAGGTCTAGAAGAAGGCTGGTTCCGTTGAGGACCAGGACTCTGCAGGTCTTTCTGTCTGCTGCTTTAAAATCTCCACCTCGCGGCTTCCAGCGGCTCCTTCCGGTTCTGGTCCGGTTTCATGTTCAAACTCGTCAGCAGCCGAACTGACCCAGGGTCAGGAGGACTCCTCGCTTCTTGTAGGTCGTGTGTGTTTGGTGTCACCGCTCGTTGCCATGGTTTCCTCCTCTGTCCTCTGCGTTTGACATCCTGTCTGTTGAAGTTGGAAACCTGCTGAGCAGCAGTGAAGCTGGTTCCGTCCACCTGGGCTCTTTGTTCTGGTTCCGTCTACCCTGGGCTCTTTTTTCTGTCCACCCTGGGCTCTTTTTTCTGGTACTGGTTCCGTCCACCCTGGGCTCTTTGTTCTGGTACTGGTTCCGTCCACCCTGGGCTCTTTGTTCTGGTTCTGGTTCCGTCCACCCTGGGCTCTTTGTTCTGGTTCTGGTTCCGTCCACCCTGGGCTCTTTTTTTCTGTCCACCATGGGCTCTTTTTTCTGGTACTGGTTCTGTCCACCCTGGGCTCTTTGTTCTGGTTCTGGTTCCGTCCACCCTGGGCTCTTTGTTCTGGTACTGGTTCTGTCCACCCTGGGCTCTTTTTTTCTGTCCACCATGGGCTCTTTTTTTCTGGTACTGGTTCTGTCCACCCTGGGCTCTTTGTTCTGGTTCTGGTTCCGTCCACCATGGGCTCTTTGTTCTGGTTCTGGTTCCGTCCACCCTGGGCTCTTTGTTCTGGTGCTGGTTCTGTCCACCCTGGGCTCTTTGTTCTGGTTCTGGTTCTGTCCACCCTGGGCTCTTTGTTCTGGTTCTGTCCATCCTGGGCTCTTTGTTCTGGTACTGGTTCTGTCCACCCTGGACTCTTTGTTCTGGTTCCGTCCACCCTGGGCTCTTTTTTTCTGTCCACCCTGGGCTCTTTGTTCTGGTACTGGTTCCGTCCACCCTGGGCTCTTTGTTCTGGTTCCGTCCACCCTGGGATCTTTTTTTCTGTCCACCCTGGGCTCTTTGTTCTGGTTCTGGTTCCGTCCACCCTGGGCTCTTTGTTCTGGTTCTGGTTCTGTCCACCCTGGGCTCTTTTTTCTGGTACTGGTTCCGTCCACCCTGGGCTCTTTGTTCTGGTTCTGTCCACCCTGGGCTCTTTGTTCTGGTTCTGTCCACCCTGGCTCTTTTTTTCTGTCCACCCTGGGCTCTTTGTTCTGGTACTGGTTCCGTCCACCCTGGGCTCTTTGTTCTGGTTCTGGTTCTGTCCACCCTGGGCTCTTTTTTCTGGTACTGGTTCCATCCACCCTGGGCTCTTTGTTCTGGTTCTGGTTCTGTCCACCCTGGGCTCTTTGTTCTGGTTCTGTCCATCCTGGGCTCTTTGTTCTGGTACTGGTTCTGTCCACCCTGGGCTCTTTGTTCTGGTTCCGTCTACCCTGGGCTCTTTTTTTCTGTCCACCCTGGGCTCTTTGTTCTGGTTCTGGTTCCGTCCACCCTGGGCTCTTTGTTCTGGTTCTGTTTCTGTCCACCCTGGGCTCTTTGTTCTGATTCTGTCCATCCTGGGCTCTTTGTTCTGGTACTGGTTCTGTCCACCCTGGGCTCTTTTTTTCTGTCCACCCTGGGCTCTTTTTTCTGGTACTGGTTCCGTCCACCCTGGGCTCTTTGTTCTGGTTCTGTCCATCCTGGGCTCTTTGTTCTGGTACTGGTTCTGTCCACCCTGGGCTCTTTGTTCTGGTGCTGGTTCCGTCCACCCTGGGCTCTTTGTTCTGGTACTGGTTCTGTCCACCCTGGGCTCTTTGTTCTGGTTCTGTCCATCCTGGGCTCTTTGTTCTGGTACTGGTTCTGTCCACCCTGGGCTCTTTGTTCTGGTTCCGTCCACCCTGGCCTCTTTTTTTCCATCCACCCTGGGCTCTTTGTTCTGGTTCTGGTTCCGTCCACCCTGGGCTCTTTTTTCTGGTACTGGTTCCGTCCACCCTGGGCTCTTTGTTCTGGTTCTGGTTCTGGTTGTGTCCACCCTGGGCTCTTTGTTCTGGTTCTGGTTGTGTCCACCCTGGGCTCTTTGTTCTGGTTCTGGTTCCGTCCACCCTGGGCTCTTTGTTCTGGTACTGGTTCCGTCCACCCTGGGCTCTTTGTTCTGGTACTGGTTCCGTCCACCCTGGGCTCTTTGTTCTGGTTCTGGTTCTGTCCACCCTGGGCTCTTTGTTCTGCTAGTAGCCTTTGATTGACCCTTGAGACTCCCTCTTCAACCAAGCACCATCCTCTCTTGGCCATCACCATGGTAACCAGGATGGAGGAGACAGGACAGTGTGAGGTTCTCAGTCAGTGTGAGATCCAACACATCAGCCTGTTCGTGACCTTTGACCTCTGCTGTAATGCAGTGACGTGGTGATTCTGACGTCCGGCCACATGAGAACTGATGTGCTGCTGTCGGTGTCGGCGACCCGTCTCTGTTCGGGTCGATGCTTTCTGCTCTCTGTATCCGTCCCAGCCGTTGGGGGTGGTCTTCGTGGAGCGGGGGGACCCTGAAGTGTCTGGTCTAGTCTTTTCTTGTCTCGCCTACTTGTTGCGTCACCAGCGGATCATTCTGCCGTTACCGTTGCGCTGCCCCTGTTGCCTAGCAACCTTGAGAGCTTCAATACAGCTCACAGAAAGTTGAGCCAGATAAATGATCCATAATAGGACGTTGTGTCTGATTTAGATTCCATTGGAAAAAGTCAAGATCTCTGCATTAAGTGATTATGAGGTTCTACATTCTTGTCCTATAAACATGGCAGATGATGCACATCAATCTGCAGACAGTTTTTACACAGAATTCAGGTCCGATGCATCCTGACGCATTCTGCAGAAAAATATGTTTCTACTTATAGTGTAATAAATACATCCCTGTTCCCAAAACAGTTGGGACGCTGTGTAAAATGTAAATGAAAACAAAAGGCAATGATTTGCAAATCTCATAAACCCATATTTAATTTAATATCGAAATGGAGAAATTTTATGAAAAACATTTGCACATTTTGAATTTGTTGGCAGCAACATAAAAAAAAGTTGGGATGGGATCAATAAAAGACTGGAAAAGTTGTGTTAAGATGAAAAAAACACCTGGTGGAACATCTCGCTACTAATGAGGTTACCATGGCAACAGATCAGTAATATGATTGTGTATAAAAAGATGATTTCAGAGAGGCAGAGTCTCTCAGCAGTGAAGATGGGGAGAGGTTCACCACTCTGAAAGACTGTGGTGGAAAATAGTTCAACAATCTAAGAATAATGTTCCTCAACGTAAAACTACAAAGAATTAGTGGATTTCATCGTCTACGGTTCATAATATCATTAAAAGATTCAGAGAATCTGGAGAAATCTCTGAACACAAGGCACAAGGCTGGAAACCAATATTGGATGGTGGTGATCTTCGGGCCCTCAGGCAGCACTGCATTAAAAACACACTATTCTGGAGTGGAAATCACTGCATGGGCTCAGGAACACTTGTGAAAACCATCGTCTGTGAACACAGTTCATCGCTGCGTCCGTAGTAGAAGAATCCAGGTGGTAAACTGGCCTCCTGCAGTCCGGACCTGTCACCAATTTAAATAATGTGGCCCATTATTAAAATGAAAAATATGACAAAGGAGAACCTGAACTGATGAGCAGCTGAAATTACATCTTCTGCAATAAGGAGACAACTTTTGTCTTTCAAAACTCCAGAGACTGGTCTCCTCAGGTCCCAAAGGTTTCCAGAGTGTTGTTAAAAGAAGAAGTGATGCAGCTCAGTGGTGAACATGATCCTGGAACAACTTATAGAGGCGTGTTGCTGACATCAGATTGAAAATGAAATATATATATATATATATATATTATGAAATATAAAACAATAAAATATATCTCCGTTTCCACATTTGATATGTTATCTTTGTTCTATGTGCAAAAAAACATTGGTTTATGTTATTTGCAAATCATTGCGTTCTGTTTTTATTTACATTTTACACAGCGTTACTACTTTTTTGGAAACAGGGTTGTAATGTTGTCAATATTCATGCTGGTGTCACACAGCAGGAGCTCCATGGTTCTGTTGGACAGTTTTTCATATCTATCACCAGCACAGTGAGCAGCCGTCTCTGAGTCAGCAGACCCACCGGACACTCGCTGCTCTTCCTCGTTGGTGTGCCGAGCACAGGCAGGTCTGAGCATGCAGTCTTAATGAGATCGGTCAGGTGAGCAGCAACATATCATTACAGCGCCTGGACCCGACGCGATACGTATCAGCCCGCTGCCTAGTGATGCCACAGCAACAGGAGGAGACCTTCCACTCAGCGAGCAGCTGAGGGATGTTTGTTCATGTGTTTATGAGGAACACACGCTCAAAAGAAGGCTGTTTTTGAGATTAATGCAGCTCAAAACACGTGTTTAAAGTTACTCTGAATATTTCTGGAACAACAATGATGGTGTGTCACGTGAAAGTCGTTTGTCGTGATGAATCTGCTGGGAATCACTTTAACCTTTGCGCCTCTACAAGTAAATACATGCAGTTTTAAATCTGAATTCTATACAAATGTATGATTCTGACAGCAGGTGTTTGTTTCCATAAAGTTATAAATCCTTCCTGTTACTGCATATCTTCACGTCCTCTCTGGTCTCGTTGCAGGACTCAACTCAGCAGGATGATGTTCGCTGCTCAGAAGACTGAACAGAAGAGTCTGCCACCAGCTTGCAAGGTGTATGAATGAACCCAAAAGATAAATGATAATGTTGAAATCATTTAGAATAATGTTTCATTTTGTAGCTGTTGAAGTCCTTTAGTTGAGCGGACCTTCCTCCATCTCCTTTAACTCATGGAAGCTGAGGGATGCAGCCAGCGATGGAGGCTGCATCATGCCGAGTTGAAACACAGCAGGAGATCCTCGAGTGCCGCTGCAGGAGACGGTGAACGGGGAGGGAGCTACAGAGAGGACCGAGGAGGGCCGCACAGAAGTGTTACTATGGCAACCACCTGCAGGTATCTGACAGACAGACGCTATGTGACGAGGAAGCCGCTGTTCTCCTCAGAGCAGCAAACGTCCATCTTAAAGAAGACGCCGCCACAGAGGTTCACAGAGACGGTGAGGAGGAAGTCCGACCCGCCTTCAAACGCTCCACAAAACATCTCACACGTGCTTAACATGTACATATGATGCAAATTGTGTGAAGTCGTGTGTGTGTGTGTGTGTGTGTGTGTGTGTGTGTGTGTGTGTGTGTGTGTGTGTGTGTGTGTGTGTGTGTGTGTGTGTGTGTAAAGAGCTCAAAAGTCAGCAGGTAAATTCTACAGAAAGCCGACGACGACCTTCACAGATAAAACACCAGTTTCACATGTTTTCCACATGTTGCAACATATGACAACATGTGGAAAATCGACATGCGCTTCACACATTACACCATTCAAATGTTCCCAAAACCACATTTCACATGTGCAGGTGGTCACATAATGCTTGCTCGTGAAATTCATGTGTTTTTTCTAAAAAGGAAGAAGCTGTTGTAAAAATAGGATCTCTCTTGTTAAGTCCTGTCTTCTGGCTGCCGCACTTTGCATCAGCTTCAGGTTTTTAATGTTATTGGGATGTCCTGACAACAAGGAACTGTTACCTCTAAGTCACTTCATCTGTAAATGGTCTGAATGCCAAAAGCCGTCACTGCTGCAAACAGAGCAAGTCAGTGATATTTAATTTCATCTTTCCTGCCTTGTAGGACAAACAGCTGCCCGTCAGCAGGAGAGAACCTCTGATCAGACCGAGAGAGGAGCTGAGCGAGAGCTTCAGCCTCTCTCACGGGGACGTCTCACCTCCCTCCTCCTCCAGAGAAGACCTGGTCTCACCCTCCAGTGTCTCGGAGCTGCAGGCCCGGCTGCTCCGTGAAGAACCCGCTCTACGGTCACCGTTCCCCGGCAGCAGATCGGCTCAGAGGAGCCTCTCCAGTTCCGTCCTGGAGGTCCAGAGACTAAACCCTCCTCTGAGGCCGCGACTCACCTCCACAGTCCTGCATCCTACCTACACCCCTCGCTCAGGGTACTCCAGGCCTCAGCTCAGACCAGGGGGGGGGAGGGAGGGTACAGGTGGGGGAGAGAACACACTCTGTTCTCCCGAGTCTCCCCATCAGGTGAACTACTGGGCCTGTGCCATCCCTAAAGGTTCGCCTCCGTCTCCAGACAGGCGCTCTGCAGGCTGGGACCCCAACAAGGAGTACCGCGCCCTGCTGGACTACACCTACCCGCTGAGACCAGGACAGGCGCTCAGTGAGTGGGACGGCTCTGTCCTCCAGGGAGACGCTTTCCTCCGGACAGACCCCCACCTGCAGGACTCAGGAATAGAACTGGACCAGCTGTGTCGCTCCACCAGCTTGTCGGGGTTGGACTTCTCTGCAAGCGGGACGGGACAGACCAGAGGGAGAAGCTGTCTCAGCGCAGGTCAAAGGTCACCGGACCTGCAGGGATTCACCAGATGTGTAGATGGACCGCCCTCCAGCACCCCTCTCTCCCTGACCGAGCCCGTGGGCGTGTCCTCGGACAGTTTGGACTGCAGTCAGGACACCTCCAGCTCCACCTCCACCGCTGTCCTCTGCTCCACCAGCGTCCTCCCACGGTCCCGGTGTGTGTGTTGGGAGGTGGACGAAGAGTTCAGGCCTCTTCCAGAGCAGCTGGAGGAGCTGCAGCTGCTGTCCAGACAGGTCAGTGATGGAGACGCCCGGGTACATCTGGTCTCCCCTTTTACCATTTTTATTCTCTTATCTTATATAAAATCAAAAAGTAGGTCTTCATCACACACCAGAGAAATGACCACATACAATAAAACATTGAACTTTGTTTTGTTCATAAATTGAACACAACTCATGAGAAGAGTGTGTTTTCTCTAAAACACTCAGGGCCTGATTCACTAAGATCTACAATAAATGGCACTAAATTGCATGTTTATTCTAAAAGTTTGCATGTTTAATTTGCACCTGGTGATTTACTGAGTGACTGCGTCACTGATATCAGGTGCAAATCGCTTTATTTAAATTAGGGGATTTCGAGTTAAAGTGATTCCAGTCATGAAAAAACAATGACCGCAAAAAGAAAAGGAAATTTGATCCCATTGAAATTAAGAAATATCAATATTACAAAATGCTATATAGGAGATTATCAGTGAGAAAGTGAATGCCGTGGGGGGAAAAAAAGATCAATAGATTAAATTATGAGAAGATGGAAAGATGGGGGAAAAAAAAAAAGGCTTAATAATAAAACGTGGTCAGATAAAAGAGGAGGACGGTGAATGAGATCCTCTAACAAACAGAGATCAGCAGGTCCAGATCTTTCTGTGATGAGCAGGTGACTTTTCATTCAGTGGGAACCTGATGAAGCGACCTGTGACTCTGAGGGACACATTCAGGACCACGGACAGCTCCTCTGAAGAACAGGACTGATATCCCAGCAGAGACACCTACATCACGCTGTTGGCTGTAAAACATCATTCAGTTTATTCAAAAACTCTAAAATATCATCTCTGGACAGATGACATCTGAATAATTTCTGCCTCTGACATCAGACATGTTTAACGGGTGTAAAACCTCGTTCTCTACATATCCTTTAGTTTCCTGCATCTCCTTCACAATAAGAGCGTCCGTCTCCTGATGTTCATCTGATTAATACCTTCAGTCGTACTAAAATACACACCGATTACTTCTCCTGTTTCTACTGTCAGGTTTAGTAAACATCATTACAGCTGATAAATGTATATGTTTACATTTCTCCTCCGAGTATTTTACACGTACAAACAACCAATATCAGATGTATTCAGACAAACATGCAGAACGGACATGTCTGTTAAACTGTACGTCCAGCTGGACAGTTTGTTTTGTTGGTGATGTGAAGTTTGTACGTGATTTTACACACACAGACTTTGAGTGAGCAAACATCTGAAGTAAAGTGTTGTTATATCTGAGCAGTGTCACACACAGGTGACCCTCAGGTGTTCAGCTGCTTCTGTGGCTCCTCCCCTGTGTGCAGGTGAGGGAGGTGACGGCCCAGCTCAGCAGACCTGTCACGGCGAGCTGGGAGTCCCTGGAGCCGGGCACCACCTCCATCCTCTCCTCCGTCACCCTGCCTGAGAAACAGGTGGCTGAAGAAGAGGAGGAGGAGGAGGAGGAGAAACGAGATGATGAAGGAGCTCAGAGGGGCAGAGAGCAGAGGGATGCTGATCACACCGGTACGTATTGATGGACTGATGTTGTCATTTGTCCACGTTTGACAGCGTCTGTCCTCTGCCTCCACACCGGTGACTGTCTGTTATCATCGTCCCCCAGCAGCTGATCACAGGCTCTGTGAGACGAGCAGCGGTGGAGCCCGGGCGGAGCCTGCCGGCGGGGGCCTGAGTCGCTCCGGTCTCAGGGAGGTGGAGGATCTGGTGGAGCGGCTGCGTGGCCTCACCGTCGCCCCCGACAACCAGAGCGACAGCCCGGAGGAGCAAGAGCAGAGGGGGTCTCTGATGCAACACATCCAGGTAGAGACACCTGAGGAGAGAGAAACCTGCAGCTCCGCTGGTCGTCCCGAGCATTGACGTGAACGCTGTGTTGCAGGTGTTCTGCTCCCACCTGGCGCTGCTCATCCAGCGGCTGCATGCGATGTCAGAGAAGATGGAGCTGCTGGCCGCGCCCGACGTGGACATCGACAGTGTGAAGTCGTCGCTGGCTGAGTATCGGGTGAGGACTGAGGCCCGTTTCACCGACAGCAGACACACACGGTTACACCTCCATAATGTCTGTGTGACTGAATCGGGTTGAAACTTTTAGAATCAGTTCCTGGTTTGTTTTACAACCCTGTTTCCCAAAAAGCTGGGACACTGTATGAAATGTAAAAAAAACAAAAAACAGAACGCAATGATTTGTAAATCACATAACGGGTCCAGAGAAGGCGGCGGTGTTTCTGGATCATGTTTCTATCTGGTTTCTTCTTTGGAGAGTTTTAACATCATTTGTGGACGCAGCGATGAACTGTGTTCACAGACGATGGTTTTCACAAGTGTTCCTGAGCCCATGCAGTGATTTCCACTCCAGAATAGTGTGTTTTTAATGCAGTGCTGCCTGAGGGCCCGAAGATCACCACCATCCAATATTGGTTTCCAGCCTTGTCCCTTGTGTTCAGAGATTTCTCCAGATTCTCTGAATCTTTTAATGATATTATGAACCGTAGACGATGAAATCCACTAATTCTTTGTAGTTTTACGTTGAGGAACATTATTCTTAGATTGTTGAACTATTTTCCAACACAGTCTTTCAGAGTGGTGAACCTCTCCTCATCTTCACTGCTGAGACTCTGCCTCTCTGAAATCATCTTTTTATACCTAATCATGTGACTGATCTGTTGCCATGGTAACCTAATTAGATGTGAGATGTTCCACCAGGTTTTTAGTTTTTTTTATCTTAACACAACTTTTCCAGTCTTTTGTTGACCCTGTCACAACTTTTTAGAGACGTGCTGCTGCAATCAAATTCAATATGAGCAGATATTTTTAATAAAACAACAGAATTTTTTCTGTTTCAACATTTGATTTGTCGTCTTTGGTCTATTTAAAATTATAAATGGGTGTATGTGATTTGCAAATCGTCGCATTCTGTTTTTATTTACATTTTACACAGCGTCCCAACTGTTTTGGAAACGGGGTTGCGGATCAGACGGAGCGGCGATGAGTCGTTTGTTATCCTGTTTCTCCGACTGACTGAAACAACGATGTGAACAGAAAACACGTTTGCTCAGAGAATCAGAGTCAGAGTCGGTTTACTGATGACAAACTAACTGAGGAGTAAAAGCAGCAGTTCCACACCGACACTGTTGGACTGGTTGTACTCATCTGGAGGTTTTCGTTCATTAAAATCAAAATTAAAAGGATCTGACAGCACAAACATGTGTTCATGTTGGGTTCATATACTGTATAAATATCCCGTATAACTCCATGAACTCTGAGACACCGTCGGGTCGGACTCACTGTGTCGACTGTCGTTGTCAGAGCTTCCAGAGAGAAGTGAGCCGCCACCAGCCGCTGACCTCCTGTGTCCTGGACAGCGGACAGCTCCTCCTCCGCTGCATCGACGGCACCGCCCCACGTCAGTCTGTCACATTCAGCCTTCTTAATCAAAAAATAAATCTACGTTCATGTCTTTGATCTGCTGCTGACTTCCTGTCTCCGTGTTTGCAGTTTTGAGAGACACCCTGCTGCTGATTGAGAGGCAGTCTGGAGCTCTGCAGAACCACACGGAGCACTTTTTCTCCTCCATCCTGTCCGCCATGGACAGCCTGACCCGGCCCGGTCAGCCCGGTCCGGCCCGGCAGAGCAGAGAGGAGGGTCCGGTGGGAGTCCGGGGGTCCACGTACTGATCCGACTGCTTCTGAGGATGTGATTTATTTCACTCTTTCATTTCTTCCTTCCAACAGTTGTGATCCACCAGTGCCTTTTTTACACCAACATGCCGGACCGGTCCGATCCTTCGGACCTTCTCGTGAATGTTGCACTCTTTTTCTACTCACACTTTCTGTCACCAGTGTTTTTAAAGACTGTTTTTATCTGTAGTTCAGTTAAACAGTAACCACATGAACACGAGGAGAGCTGCAGCATCACAACTGCTGATCAAACATGAAACTGTCTCTCCAGTGAACCTTCAGTGAACCCAACAAATATGATCCTGCAACATCCGGCAGGAATCAACACATCACTCCAAATATGTAGTCGGTGCGTTTTGTTTTCAGAGAGCAGAGCAGTAAAATATCAACCTGACACACTCGTTAACTCTACATCAAATATGAAGGTCAGTGAAGTGACAAATTAACATTATTTCAAGACTCAGCGATTATTTTTATACAAACAAAACAAGATTAATCCACTAAATGTATTGAAGCAGTCGTATCATTATGACGTCATTGTTGCGTTGACATGCTCCTGTGATGCACACACACACACACACACACACACACACACACACACACACACACACACACACACACACACACACACGTACGTACTGAAAGCTGACTGTGATCTAAATGTTCACAGTCTGACGTCTGCAGGAACTTCTCTCACCAATCGGCTCCCCCGGTGGTTGCAGGAGGTCACTGCACCTGTCCAACACAGCCCACTGATGTGTCCTCACTGATGTCACTGACTGATAGTTTTGATGATGAGGGTGTCAGACGTCTTCCTCCTCCACAGTACGATGGACAGGGTTGAAGTATTTAAGGAAAAACTCCACTGCTAACAGATCCCGTGACTTATCAGCTGTCAGTAGTTTTAATGACGTTTGGTTTGTCAGCAGGAAGTTGAATGTTGGAGCAGATCTGAACCACAGGACAGATCCATGAGTTAGTGGTCATGTCTGAACCTCATACAAGTCCAGTAGATGGTAGTAAAGTTCAGTAGTGACGGATTATAGGCTCTTCTAGAAACAGGATGACTCCATATAATGACCCACATGTTCAGACAGCAGCGATCCCCTGAAACACACGCAGAACTGTTCAAGCTGCATACAGCAGCTGACGTGGAACCAGTCACATCCTCCAGCACTGTCTGACCTCAGCCGTCAACCCTGAAAAGGCCTTTTGCTGTGTTCCAGATGTTGTACTTGTGTTCCAGATGTTGTACTTGTGTACTAACTCTCTATTCTGAGTGCATCAGTGTTAAAGTACAGAAACATCAGTTCACTACAAGTGACACTCAAGGGTGATGAACTCAAAAACAAAAAGAAGTGTGAAACAGAGGACACAAAAACATGTTGATTTCTGGGTAATGTAATTAAAGCTGCAGATATTTTGAAGGGTGATGTGTTCACGTGATGAGGTCATTTCCTGTCAGTGTGATTTGAAACAACAGGACTGTCTCCACAGTAGGAGTCCTGACGTGTTCGTGTACGATGTGTTGGTGTACTGAGGGAAGAAGAACATCTGGAACACAGCATTTGTCTTTCTGTAATTCCCTTGAAGACTCATAATAAATGTGTTTGTTGTGGGTTTAGTGTCATCGTGTTTGTCTGATTTGTCCATTTAATGGAACCTGGAGAAGATGCTCCTCTGTCCTGAGGGAGGTTGGAGGGTTGGAGGTGGAAAGATGGTGGTTCAAACTCAGAGAGACAGAAGAGGACAGTCAAAGAGGACTGAAAATAGCCTGCTGATATTTCTTCTGTGATGTAATTCAAAGTCTGATGTTTCTCGATTTTCTGCACCACCGCCGGTGAAATGTTCCCGTGTGGAGCAGCTCAAAGAGCTTCACAGTGAAACACAGCTGAAGCACAAACACTGAAAACAAAGGAGGAACATTAATGACCAACATGAGCTGAGAAGACGGACTGTTATCAGAGTGGACAAAGGACACGGAGACATACAGAGGACACGGAGACAGACGGAGGAGACACGGGTCTCACAGCAAAATTTGATTTGATTTTATTAAAAAGTGTCCCTGTTTTACTTTTAGTGCCTTTTACACAGTCCAATAAGAAGAGATCAAATAAGATAAGACACAATAATATAATATAAGACTTTATTAATCCTGCAGTGGGAAAATGTAGTTTTCACAGCAGGTGAAGAACACGGAGGAAAACTTTCAATACACCTGCAACAAAATTAGAAGAAAATCATTTTTATTTTTTGGAGAAAAATGTAAAAAACAACAACTATGTATAAAAACACACAAACTATATATACAACATAACTAAAGACACATTGATATGTAGAGGAATGTCAAGAAAAAACAATCATTGCAAAAAGGTGTTAAAAACATTGTTCATGGTAAATTCCCAGGATGTATTGAATATCATCAGAGCAGCTGGAGATGTTCTGGGGTCAACCTGACACATAAACCAGCAGCGTCCTACTCTGAAGTGAGCGGACGGACCTCTGAGGGGATTATTGTTTGGGAGAAGTGGAACCATCTTCAACAGGTGTCTGAAATGATCTGACATGATGAAGAGTTTGAAGAAGTATCATCCCTGAATGTCACAGTTACAGAGTATTGTTGAAACACTACAGGCTGTCGGAGGTCTAACAATTGAACTTAGATGAGAGGATCAGTCGCCCTGCCTGCTACCTGTGGACAGGTGCTGACACGAGCCACTCCTCCTCCTCCTCCTCCTCCTCACACCTGTTTCCTCAGACTTCCGTGATGACGCGTCTATGACTCATCTCACATGAAATGAGGACAATAAGTCCCGGGACAGCTGGGCGGCTCGTTAGTGATGTTATTGATGACTGATCATGTTAATCCAGATTAATCCAGATTAATCCAGACAGTGACGCGACGGACCACCTGTGAAGCTGCTGTCGTGAAGCCGGCGCGTGACCGGAAGTAGCACTCGTTTCCTGATCAATAAAAGCCTTTCTGTCGGGCTGCAGCGGCTTTCTTTCTCTTTTCTCTTTTTTCTTTGCGGAAGTTGCGCAATCCGTGAAGTTTGACGCAGAGCACCAGCTGACTCCTCTTTGCCACGTTTCACCAGATGACGTCATCTCTCCAGAGGGCTGACAGCTGCGCTACCGACACACCGAGCACAGGGAGCACCAGGCCGCCGATCGACCCGCAGCCCCGGTCTGTTCGCTCGAGCTTCCCGGCAGGAGGACGAGGCCCAGGTCCGCTCCAGGTCCAGTATCCGTGGAGGACACGTGTTCAGCTGCTTGACTCGGATAACCAGCTGCTGATGTTAGCCGCTTCCTGGTTGGAGCTGCAGCCATTTTGGATTGTTTGTGAGCAGCAGCTAGCCGGGCCGCGCTTCAGGAGCAGACTCACCAGCAGCGCTGCGTGTCCGCGGACGGAGACAAAGACACGGTTCCTACACGACATCCACCGCACGACGACGCCACGATGAATCCCGAATAGTGAGTATCACCGGGACACTGTTGGTGGTCGGGCTGCTCGCGTTAGCTCCGTGCTAACAAGGAAGTTGGCGAATAACTTGATGTTAGCAGTTGAGCTAAACGAGCGGCTAACATCAGCTGACCTGAACACCGCTGCCCCCCCCCCCCCGGGGGGCCTGAACACCGCTGCCCCCCCCCCCCCGGGGGGCCTGAACACCGCTGAAGTGCTCTTGTTTCCAGTGACGTCACCAACAAGGATCATAACATGATAATAAATTGACTTCATGAGGGTTCGTTCATTAGATCTGTTGGACCGGACCTAGTGTGTGTGTGTGTGTGTGTGTGTGAGTGAGTGTGTGTGTGTGTGTGTGTGTGTGTGTATGTGTGTGTGTGTGTGTGTGTGAGTGTGTGTGTGTGTGTGTGTGTGTATATATGTGTGTGTGTGTGTGTGTGTGTGTGTGTGTGTGTCCGTCCAGCTGGTCACCGGTGTTGTCCCTGCTGAGGACCACTCAGCTGTCCTCCACAGCCTCTCAGTCATGTGTGGGTCACATGCTACAGGACAGACCTCCATTTCCACACAGCAGCGTTGAGTAATCAGCTTTCTCTCTGACTCTGGTTCTCCTTTAGTTAACGGTCACAGCTCCTGAATGTAAAACATGCGAAGTCCCTCTTTGTGTTGTCATTAGTCTAAATGGTGATTGTGTGACGTCCATACCGCTCCTGTATTAAAGATTCACTTGGTATCAGTTAAATATTTCTAGACCGGATTTAAGATGGTGTCAGTCAGCGAGAGTCAGTGTGAACTTGAACAATCCTGGTGTTTCAGACGGTTTCTGTGGGTTGTATTGAGTTTTGGCAGGTTTTAGAGTATTTCAGTCGGTGAATGAGTGTTTATGTGGGTTTTATTGACTTTCAGTCTGTTTCAGAGGTTTTCAGAAGGTTTTAGAAGGTTTCGGAGGGTTTCGGAGGGTTTCAGAAGGTTTCGGAGGGTTTCAGAAGGTTTCGGAGGGTTTCAGAAGGTTTCAGAAGGTTTCGGAGGGTTTCAGAAGGTTTCGGAGGATTTCAGAAGGTTTCGGAGGGTTTCGGAGGGTTTCAGAAGGTTTCCGAGGGTTTTAGAAGGTTTCCGAGGGTTTTGGAGAGTTTCAGAAGGTTTTAGAAGGTTTTGGAGAGTTTCAGTGAGCTGGAAAATAGATTCTTTGTTGAGATGACCAGCTGTTGTGAAGCTGCTGGGACTTGTAAACTGCACAGCTGGGCTCTTCTCAGTGGGATGTTGTGGATGTTTGTTGGTTACCTCGGTGAGTCGTGTCAGTGTCAGGATGCTAATTCGGATGGGACGGGTTGTAATGAAGGGAAGTCCTCCCCCGGGCAGCTTGCCCTTGTTGAGCTGTGCTGAGCAGTGAGTGAGGAGCGGCCACTGCTCAGACTGCTGACCTCGGTCACATGTCAGAATAAAGGTTTACTTTCAGGCTGTCCTACTGATGCTCAAGACTAAATAGGAGGTGTACTTGTACTACAACACTGACTGCTAGTTCAGCCTATTTCCAGTGTGATGGATGGTTCATTGTTCGGCTGTGGGTCTGTAACACGTACTGTTGACTTTTATTTGTTCCATTCACCAGCATCCTTCCAGACCTGGAGATATCACAGCGTTATTGTTTATTATACAACAAATAGTTCTGACATTTGGAACAAATCATCATAACAGCACGTACTGCATATGTGTGCATTATGTAGTAAATGACCCATTTGGTGAAGTCGGGTCTCTTTTGGTCCTTTTTGGTCGCTCCGAGCACCCGTACCGTAACACCACGGATAGTCACGCACTTACAATCCTAGTGGCGGTTAAAATCTCGAGACCATGGATATCTTTGTTCCTCAGATATCTTTGTTCCTCAGATATTTGTTCCTCAGATATCTTTGTTCATCAGATATCTCTGTTCATCAGATATCTCTGTTCATCAGATATCTTTGTTCCTCAGATATCTTTGTTCATCAGATATCTTTGTTCCTCAGATATCTTTGTTCATCAGATATCTTTGTTCCAACCAGACTGAGCTACCTGATCAGTTTAGTGTTTCTATGTTCTGTATTTATTCGGTTGGAGACTAGAAATCCTCTGTGTTGCTAGGTGGTTGCTAAGGGCCGGACTACTTCCTGGAGTAGGAAACATTACTTATGTTACATAAGAGTCTACTGATGCCACTGATTGTTTTCCAGTTGTTAGTCGTACCCGATCTGTTGCCCTGGAAACGGAGATCGCACAAACAAAAAGTTTCATGAACACATTTAGATTACGTATTTTATTTAGATGGTAACTTGTATAATCTCAGTATTCCAGTGATGTTTGCTGATCTGGGCTCCTGACTTCACTGTAGTGCCAATAATGACGTTAAAGCGCCGCCCTCGAGGATTATAGACAGAAATGGGCAGAACACAAGCAGGTTTTTCTCCAAGCTGAATGTTAGACAGGTAAAACAGTCTATTTGAAGTGTGTGTGTGTGTGTGTGTTACATGTACTGTTAGTGGTGCAGGATGTAGTCTAGACCTGTATGTCGGCCTCCGGCCGCCTCGACCTGCCCGGTTTGCGTGGCAGGTTTAAGATGTCTCACTCGGGCGTGTGCTGTGTCTCGGAGAAGGGCGCGTCTGTCGGGAACGTCCCTCCGTACACGACAAACACACCTCAGGTCTCAGGAGCCGCAAAATCCCCGTCAGCCCTTGAACACTTCGTGAGAGAGAGAGCCCAGCTTTGTGCACTGGATGTTCAGGTCTGCGGTTCAACCTTTGAAACCAGCAGCAGACCGAACCGGATGACTCTTCCGGTCCACAGCGGCAGCAGCTCGTGGTCCCCCGTGGTCCCCCGTGGTCCTCCGTGGTCCCCCGTGGTCCCCGTGGTTCTGCCGTCACCGTGGTTCTGTTGCGTCTGGGTCTCCGGGTCGTACCAGCTCTGGATGCTGTATGAGGACTCCGTTCTCTCTCCCTACAGGTGGCTTCAGTAGAGTCACATGATCACTGAAACGGTCGCTGAGCTCAGTGACTGTCATCCGGACTGTTTCCTTCCTCAACTGCAGTCCTCCAACAGAAGTGACACTAACACTGGCAGCATGCTGTCGGCCGAACAGGACTCGGAGCTCCGAGGCCCGTCCAGGCGTCCCGTGTTCATCCGTGTCCTCTGATCTTTGTGTTTTTTCTGTTCTCACAGTGACTATTTATTCAAGCTGCTCCTGATCGGTGACTCCGGTGTTGGAAAGTCTTGCCTCCTCCTTCGATTTGCAGTAAGTTTCCCAGAATGACACACGACGTATTGTACGTTTATACTTTGCCGACGTTGTTGTCAGTTGTACAACGGGTCATCTTCATCATCCTCACTGAGTTCATCATGAACACAAAAGAAACTTCTGAATGAACTCAGCAGGTTTTCAGAATCAGCCGACTGCTGCTTCCATGTTTAACTCATTCAGAGCAGTGTGTGTGTGTGTGTGTGTGTGTGTGTGTGTGTGTGTGTGTGTGTGTGTGTGTGTGTTTGTGTGTGTGTGTGTGTGTGTGTGTGTGTAAGCAGGAAGTGAACAGGATGTGTGTGAACCAGCTGACTGACTGTTCCTCTCTGCAGGATGACACGTACACAGAAAGTTACATCAGCACGATCGGCGTGGACTTCAAAATACGAACCATAGAACTGGACGGGAAGACGATTAAACTTCAGATTGTGAGTAACCTGCTGCTTCTCTGTTTAACTCCATCAGCATCCTCGACTCGCTTTATAAATTTGTGCGAGTGTGATATTAATCTTTCTTATTGTCAAATCCTCATAAAGGCTCCAAGCAGCACTCTGCTAGTCCGTCTCTTGTCCTCATACAAGGGGCCTGACAATGACATCAAAGTGATTAAATCCCTGCTAAAAAAGCACTTAAAGCTGCTCCACCAGTTTTAAAATGAAGCGGAGGTCTCCGTCCAGCAGGAGGAAGGACCGGAGACGTCTCCGTCCAGCAGGAGGAAGGACCGGAGACGTCTCCGTGGAGCGAGGACGGATACGTATGTCCACGCCGCCGCGTTTGGTCTGAGCTCAAACATCAGCAGGCTTTAATGTGAACCTGAATCACCATGTAAAGAGGGGAGACATGAATGCTGCTTTAAGCTGGCGTTGCCATGGAGACGTTTAATGTCCCAGGAGGCTTTGAGACTGTTTTAGGAAGGACCGTATCCTTCAGTTTGTTTTATGACTGCTCATATTTCCAGATATTTAATATCAGTGATGAAAAGTTTGTGTGTGGAAGCTGATGTTGTGTTGTTGTTGTTGTTGACGACAGTGGGACACAGCGGGGCAGGAGAGGTTTCGCACCATCACGTCCAGCTACTACAGAGGTGCTCATGGTATCATTGTCGTGTATGATGTCACAGACCAGGTGAGTGTAACACAACACTCCTCCAGTTTCATTTGTTTAACTGAGAGTGAACGTTCAACCACAATGAAGCAGACTTCAGTGAATGAAGCTGATTGGTCAGTTTCTAATGAGCGAAGACGTCCCTCATGTTTCTGGGGTGATAACGCTGATATTAACAAATTCATCACTCGATGATTTAATTTCAAATCTGAATTTTTCTTGGTGAACTATTGATCAAGTCAGGTGTGAATCTGTCCACAAATACATTTTTAAGGAGACGCCAGGAATGAATCCTGCTGTTGGATGTTGTTTGACAGCACAGGTGTAAATGAGTGAAGTGTCTCCACCACAGACCGGATATAAAAGTGTTGGTAGCTTCTAGGTCTGTAAAATGGTTCTGATCCAGAAGTGTCTTCAGCTGCAATACCAGCGAGTGCCACTAGAGGTCGTCTCCTATGTCCAAATATGGTCACTTCCTGCTCCGAACTAACAAAGATGGTGACGGACAGAATCTGAACTGGAGGATTCATAACGTTCACAAACCAACGATGACATCACTGATGGATGATGACATCACTGATGGATGGTGACATCACTGATGGTTGTCTCCAACCTCTCTTCCTTTTCTCTGTGGTGTCGCCCAGAGTTTTATGAATTCACAGCTCCACCATAAGCAGCTTTTACTTCCAGAGCCACATCGAGTTAACTGTTGCTGCTCATCAGAGATGAGCCTCATGCTGTCGTTTCATTGATCTCTACCGTCATCAGCGCCACGGTCCAATGAGCTGACTGCACTGACAGAAATAAATACATGTCATTTAAAGTTTGTTCAGCTGATTTGGAGCAGGAAGTCGTGTTTATGGCTGCTGGAGAGACTCTGAAACACTGAAGCTCAGGCTGCAGCAGCATCCTGTGAAACTCCCAGATCACTGGGACTCACACCGCCGTCCACAGACCCGTCTGTCTGTCTGCCTGTCTGTCTGTCTGTCTGCCCGCCCGTCTGTCTGCCCGTCTGCCTGCCTGCCTGTCTGTCCACCAGCCTGACAGGTCCTGAGTCCTCTGTGTCTCACTCTGATGAATCTGATCAGAACATCAGTCAAACCAACAAAGTAGCAGCGTTCACTGACTGCTGTTAGAAAACCAACACTTTGTAAAGTTCATTTTGTGTCGTATTTCAGATGAGGTAATAAAGGCGTCCAACGTCTGGACGTCACGCTGCTGGACATTGAATGCTTTAATGGTCCTCTTGAAAATCTGAGAGCTCCGCTCCGTGTTACATGTTGGACGTTGGACCACAGAGAACGCTGCTCTCTGATTGGCCGTCACGTCTTTTCAACGCTTCCCTCAGCTGCTCCTGTTTGTGTCTCAGGAGTCCTTCAACAACGTCAAGCAGTGGCTGCAGGAGATCGACCGCTACGCCAGCGAGAACGTCAACAAGCTGCTGGTGGGGAACAAGTGTGACCTGACGACCAAGAAGGTGGTGGACTACACAACAGCAAAGGTAAGACACACACACACACACACACACACACACACACACACACACACACAGACACACAGAAGCTCCTGCATATCCAGGGTTAAACCATAAACTGTTTCTAAAAGAGTTCGTAGCTTCAGGTCTGTAAAATGGTTCTGATCCAGAAGTGTCTTCAGCTGCAATACCAGCGAGTGCCACTAGAGGTCGGCTCCAAAAAGCCTCCGGCTCCATAGACTCCCATTCAACTTCTCTCATCAAATCCAAAGTGAATAAAATGTGTCCATCAGTTATCTCGGTGTTGTTAGCTAAAGTCACTCCTTCTTATTAGTTTTCTGGAGGTCCATCTGAAAATAATCCCTCATTCATTAGAAAAGAAGATTCAAGAAGACCTGTTTTTGGGGGCGTGTCTGTTTGATTGACAGGCCTGTGGTGCAGTCAGGTTACAGCTATCGGTGGGCGGGACGTAGTATCGTCAGGTTTCCGATCAGATCGGTCAGAGCCACCGCTGGCTCCTCCCCCAGCTCGTCCAAATATGGTCACTTCCTGCTCCAAACTGCTCCGAATTAACAACGTCTGTACGTCACTGTTGGTTGCCGCTTCGGGTCCAACATAACATTTTCTGTAGCTACAATTTACTGATGTCCGCTGAACGCCTCACAGGCTGTCGGTGGATGTTAGGGGGATAACGCACAGAGAAGAATCTTGTCACCACTTTAGTTACAGAGGCCGAACTTTTTAATTTAGATGCACCTGAGAGGTTCTTTTATGCCCCAATGAAACAATGAATATGTTAGGACTGATTTTCTGAAGTTTAGGGGTGACGTGTGCCCGTTATTAACGTAGTTTGAGTCGATAAGCTGCAAACGTATGACGTGCAGTTCTGCTGCGTAACAATAGGATGTCAACAAGTCGGAAAACTGCCTTTAAGTCAAAATGAGACCGTCTCATCGGGAACCATATGATAGAGTCCGCCTCTTCCTCTGATCTCACTTTGAACCGAAAAGAGACTTTGTTTGAGGTTTGCACGGATCTCCACGTACAGCCGACCGGTGGCGGAGCTGCATCAGACGGTCGGAGGCGCCACGCCAACAAAAAAAAGGTAAAGAACCTCAAATAAAAACCATGTCTGACCCCCTGTCCTCTGTCTGTCCAGGAGTTTGCAGACTCTTTGGGGATCCCCTTTTTGGAAACCAGTGCCAAGAACGCCACCAACGTGGAGCAGGCCTTCATGACTATGGCTGCTGAGATCAAGAAGAGGATGGGTCCCGGGGCCACCGCCGGGGGAGGGGAGAAGCCCAACGTGAAGCTGACTCCAGGCACGACTGTCAAGACTTCCTCGGGAGGATGCTGCTGAGAGAGACCCCCCCCCCCCCCCCCTCCATCCCCCTGTGTCCACCACAGCCGGACAGGACAGACCGGGCCGCCGTGTCTCACAACAACATCCAGTTGCCTGTGTTTGTACATACTGTAGCCGCACCAGAACCAATGAAAGCATCCCTCTTGTCATACTGTCCTGTTATTGACGACAAATTCTACAGATACATGATCAATTGACCCCCCCCTCCCCCACACCTTCCACCTCAGACCCTCTGATTGGTCTGAATACAGGTTCATGACAGTGTGTGTGTGTGTTTCTCTGCATTCCTGCAGCATGGTTGGTGATTGACTCGGTGTCATTAAGCTTTCTGTTTGTTCGGACCGCTTCTCTCGTTTCTTCTGCTGTCCGTCTGTCCGTCTGTCCCCCGTGTGAAGGTTTTTTGTTTTTGTTTTTTTTAAATTTTATTTTATTTCTCTCACCAACCTCTGCACAAACAGCTGTCCAGCATCTAAAGTCTAGTGCAACACTATATGTACATAAACATTATGTATATATATGTAAAATGGGATGTGTTCAAGTACATGATTGAAATAGTCTCTGCGTCGAATTAGTGGCTGAAGACGACTGTAAGTTTGTTGTTGAACATGTAACACTTCAACTGAAAATAAATATGATTCTACCAGACTGGACCAACCCGGACCACGTGTCTGCTGTTCTTGGGGAGAAACCTGTGGATTTATTCATTCTGCAGTCAGCTGGTAGTTGGAGTCCACACTGGGACCGGTGTCTGCTGGGTTCAGACCAACAGCCCTCCATCGTACACACATACATACATACATACATACAGTAGCTGGTTCACCTTAATCCCAAAATGATGCTGCAGTGTGGCCTACTTTCTCATAAACACGAGTCAGCAGCTTTTCCAGGAAGTCCCACAAAGATCCTCAGAACAGCAGCCGGGAAATATCACCACAGGAAGTAGAAACGTCGTCTGATCAGAAACATGAGGCTCAACTGTCGGCTGTCCACAGAGGAAACATTGCAGCTGGTGAAACAAGTTCAAGTTGAGATGAAATCCATATTTGAACAAGATATCAGGCAGCAGAAGTTATGATACTAATGTAAATGTGGCTTTGATGTAAAGAATGATTCCTCAAGGAACTCACTAGATGACAGACTTCCCTCAGTACACCAACAAATAAATACTTCCATGTCACTGTGTAGACAGAGTCCTGTTGTTTAAAACCACACTGACAGGAAATGACCTCATCATGTGAACATGTCACCCTTCAAAATATCTGCAACTTTAATTATTTTACCCAGAATTCAATGTGTTTTTGTGTCCTCTGTTTAACACTCAATAAACACACTGATTCTTCTGTCCAGCAGTGGAGAAGAAACACTTTGTGTTCAGGAACAGCTGCAGCTTCCTCACACGCTTTTAATTTGAAAATCCTTCATGTCGGTGGCCCCGCCCCCTTCCTCTACAGAGCCAAGATGGCGACCGTTTAGGGTGGAAAGTGTCCAGAGTTTCACACTTCTTCTTTTTGAGTTCATCATCCTGGCACTTGTAGTGAACTGATGTTTCTGTACTTTAGCACACTGATGCACTCAGAATAGAGAGAGTTAGTTCACGAGTACAACATCTGGAACACGAGTACGACATCTGGAACACGAGTACAACACCTGGAACACGAGTACGACACCTGGAACACGAATACAACATCTGGAACACGAGTACGACACCTGGAACACGAGTACGACATCTGGAACACGAGTACAACACCTGGAACACGAGTACGACACCTGGAACACGAGTACGACATCTGGAACACGAGTACGACACCTGGAACACGAGTACGACATCTGGAACACGAGTACGACATCTGGAACACGAGTACGACACCTGGAACACGAGTACGACATCTGGAACACGAGTACGACATCTGGAACACGAGTACGACATCTGGAACACGAGTACGACACCTGGAACACGAGTACGACATCTGGAACACGAGTACGACATCTGGAACACGAGTACGACACCTGGAACACGAGTACGACATCTGGAACACGAGTACGACACCTGGAACACGAGTACGACACCTGGAACACGAGTACCACATCTGGAACACGAGTACGACATCTGGAACACGAGTACGACATCTGGAACACGAGTACGACACCTGGAACACGAGTACCACATCTGGAACACGAGTACGACATCTGGAACACGAGTACGACATCTGGAACACGAGTACGACACCTGGAACACGAGTACGACATCTGGAACACGAGTACGACACCTGGAACACGAGTACAACACCTGGAACACGAGTACCACATCTGGAACACGAGTACGACATCTGGAACACGAGTACGACATCTGGAACACGAGTACGACACCTGGAACACGAGTACCACATCTGGAACACGAGTACGACATCTGGAACACGAGTACAACACCTGGAACACGAGTACGACATCTGGAACACGAGTACGACATCTGGAACACGAGTACAACACCTGGAACACGAGTACGACATCTGGAACACGAGTACGACATCTGGAACACGAGTACGACATCTGGAACACGAGTACGACATCTGGAACACGAGTACGACACCTGGAACACGAGTACGACACCTGGAACACGAGTACAACACCTGGAACACGAGTACCACATCTGGAACACGAGTACGACATCTGGAACACGAGTACGACACCTGGAACACGAGTACCACATCTGGAACACGAGTACCACATCTGGAACACAGCTACTGTGTCCGAACAGTGATGTTCAAAACTCAGGCGACTGGATACGACGTTAGAGGAGAAGATTGAAAGGAAAGGAACAGAAATGAGATGCTGATGGCAGACAAAGAATATTAGATGATAGATTCACACAATGTAAAAATATTACAGACAACAGAGGACAAAACTAGAATTATTGCCTCCGCTGGCTACTGAAGTTACAGTTTACATTCATGTCTGTCCAAACTCCTCAGATGATGCTGAGAAGATGTAACTTCTAAAACGTCGATGGTTCACACACGACGTGAATCCTGACAGAACAGAAGATCTGTCCAAGCAGCAGTTTAAAGATGGACCCCCGGGGTGACGTCACCAGTTCAGCATCTCATCAGTGAATCATGATCTCAGTCTCCTTCTGCTCCTCAGTGAAGGAGCTGAATGAGGGACAGGAAAGAATAAGAATCATTTTATCCTCTTAATTGTTTGTGTGAAATGTTCTCATAATTAACACATGAATTATTGAGTTTTGGCCAAACATGGACGACCGTCCTCCATCTCCGGGCTTCAACTGTGTTCAATGGTTGTGAAGGTTTAGTCTTTAGCCCCCTCTGCTGGCAGCCAGCGGGAACCTCCGGAGTGGACAAACATCTGTGGCAGAAAATGAGCCATTTTATTTTTGTAGTGTAGATTGCATGTATTTTAATTTTATTGTGTATTGTTGCTTTTTAGAGCAATTCAAATCGTTTGCTTTCATATTTTAAAGTTTAAAACGTTTTAAAAAAAGTTTTAAAGTCAGCTACTAACAATAAACTTATTTCATTCTGTCTCCATCATTTTTTCAAGGGACATTTTTCAGGTTATCGTTAATTATGCGTCAGAGATGTAACGATCCCTCCGACCTGCACGTGGTTTGTTATTCTGTGTGGATGCTGGAAAGAGTTTTGGTCCAGAGGGGACGACGCCGCCTGATAGACTTCTAATGATGCACACAGGTTTTAGAACATAGAACATAGAACACGGAACATGGAACACGGAACATAAATACATTGACGATTTCAGGTGTTCAAGATTTATTCAACATAAACACATCAACTATTAGTTGAACACAAATTAGAGAATGTAAATAAAATAAAAATTCACTTTTTAACTAATAAGACCAAACATCACTCCTCCTCTCCTCCTAGCCTCCTCCTCTCCTCCTTCTCTCTCCTCCTTGCCTCCTCCTCTCACCTCCTTGCCTCCTCCCCTCTCCTTCTTGCCTCCTCCTCTCACCTCCTTGCCTCCTCCTCTCACCTCCTTGCCTCCTCCCCTCTCCTCCTTGCCTCCTCCTCTCACCTCCTTGCCTCCTCCTCTCACCTCCTTGCCTCCTCCTCTCACCTCCTTGCCTCCTCCCCTCTCCTCCTTGCCTCCTGATACCTCTGCTCTTCTTTTGCTTGCAGATCAGCTTCTTTTTTCTCCTCCTTTTTTCCACATTTCTTTTAAGAACAATAGAATGTGTCCCCCATCCCTCCTCCTCTGTCTCATCGGGGTCCAGTCCTCGTTGCTGACTGGTTCAGAGGGAGAGGAGACGACACCAGCTTCGGTCGGATGATGAGATGCTGTCGATGTGACGTCTCTTCTGCTGCAGAGGATTGTGGGTCAGATCAGCCGGAGTATCCTGCTGACCTGCAGACTGTAAACTACGACCGCACGCAGTAGAACATCCTGGTACTTTTGGCCTCCTACATTTAACATACTCAGTACTGGGACATACTGAATCTTTTTCTGGCGTACTAGATAGTGTGTTTATGTGGATACTGGAACTCAAAGACAGTCTGGTGTTCAGGGACTCTGGTTTCAGCTGTGACTCACCAATCAGCCTACCGAACCATTTAACAACCTGCATCAGTTTGTTCCTGTCCCTCAAAGATAAAACACTGAACCATGACACCAAAGAAAAGGATAAAATAGACTCGTGATCATGGTGTTGGAACGTGGAAGGAAGATAGTTTCGTTAAGAAGAACAAACTTTGGTGCATCTTTTTACTCACAGCTTCACAGTTTGCCTTAAAGCTCAGTTTGGCATCAATAATAGTCCCAAAGGTATTTATAAGATCCTCAACTGTCTGACCCTTAATGCATGTGACTTCGGATGTGTTGGTGTTTTTCCCAAAATCAATAATCACATCTTTAGTTTTGGATATAAGTGCTCGGTGACCGTGGCTAGTCTCGCTGTCTTTGCATCCTGTTTGGTAAAAAGTCAAGAATCCAGCCGGCAAGATTATTACTGAAGTAAAATTATTCTAAAAGCCAACAAGTTAAAATATGAGGTTGAATTGTTAAATATAGATCGATCTGAGACGCCCTCCTCTCTCTACAATGGAAACTACAGAAACAGGTAGATTCAGGTCGACCTGCAGCAAAGATGATGAACCTGTGACCCAAAATATTTCAGAAAGAAATCGAAATTGAATAAATAGTGTGTATTTCTTGTATTTTCACCCACCAAACACCATCATCATGACATAACTATCATACAGCCTCTCACAAGCTTGTGAGATGAAAAGTTTGGCTATTTATATGAATTCTCTCCCACACTTCTATGGCCATGTACTTTCTGTTTTTCCAATCATTTTTATAGCTGTTTGTAATCTGTAAACTACCAGACTGTTTATTTTGTAGGCTCAAACTATTTGTAATGTAAGCTAAAAAAAATTCAACTCCTGTTAAATTTGGCCACCATGTTCATCGAGGAGGAAATTCATCCAGGTTAGAAAATAAAAAAATGAGGGACTGATTAACAATAAAATAATATACATGGAGGGAAAAGAAGGAGTTGAACTGACTGAGTTCACCTGTGCTGATTAATGAGTGACTGCACCTGTACGAGAGGATTGAAAGGGGCAGTGAGCGTCTCTCTCTGGGGAAATCCAGCCGATTTAGCACTGAATTTAAAGCAGAAGGCCCAGAGTCGAGAGTACTTGAAAGGGTTCTGGGATGGTGCGGTTCCGTCGGATCGGTCTGCCTATTGATGGTCCCAATTCAAGCAAAGAGATTCAATAGCATGGCTTTAGGGAATCAAAATCGGCTTAGCCAGTCATCATCGTGGGCCGGGTTGGTCTATAGTTTTATACGGCTCGATCCAGAGTAAGCTCTTTAAGCTGAATTTCTGAAATTTAAAGCCTGTTGTTTGTAGTTAGTTCATGAATAAACTGATCTGATCGAAAAGGAAAATTAAAATATCCTTCACCAGTCTTGTTGGGATGGAGCCCAAAAAGTTTGGATTTAAATGAAGCTGTTGATATTAACAGGTGGACAAGTGATCTGAATGTGAATCAGGACTCAAAGATGTCTCCGAGCAGCTTTCACGATGTCTACTTTTGAAGAGCGTATTTGTGAAGTGTACCGAGGAGATGAGCTCTGATTAATGAATTTCTGTCGACTGTCGTACGCAGAGAGGCTGCAGCATCATCAACAAGATGCTCCACATGATGAGGTAGCTGCCCTCCCTTCTATTGGCTCATGGTTTTGGCGTAGATAATAATGAAATCACTTCCTTGAAGTTGGCTACAGTATTATCAGAGACAAAAATGGTGAGAGGAAGGAGGGTTTTAAGGAAATACTATTAAGTGTTCAGTTCATATTCCGTATGTAAGAACAGGATGGAGGGTGTGATTATAGCAGTGAGTAGGATTATTAACATTTTGAAAACAGACAATTTATTCAAGAAAAGTCAGTTAGAAACTCTGAGTGAGGAGAAGGTGGGAAATAAACAACAGTTTGGGTGAGAGATGAAGAGTTAGACTTTCTAATAAGCTTTAACTAAGGTTTTAAACATTTTACAGAGGAACCCAACAATTCAACAATTCCCACATAAACTAGGAGGAAATAATCTCTATAAGGGAGAAAAACCTCCAGCAGAGGGAAGGAAGAACTCCCCCTGAACAGGAAGAAACCTCCGACAGAACCAGGCTCAGAGGTGGGCGGAGCATCTGTTAACAGAACCGGGCTCAGAGGTGGGCGGAGCCTCTGTTAACAGAACTGGGATCACAGGTGGGCGGAGCCTCTGTTAACAGAACTGGGATCAGAGGTGGGTGGAGCATCTGTTAACAGAACCCGGCTCAGAGGTGGGCGGAGCATCTGTTAACAGAACCGGCTCAGAAGTGGGCGGAGCATCTGTTAACAGAACCGGGATCACAGGTGGGCGGAGCCTCTGTTAACAGAACCGGGATCACAGGTGGGTGGAGTATCTGTTAACAGAACCGGGATCACAGGTGGGCGGAGTATCTGTTAACAGAACCGGACTCAGAGGTGGGCGGAGCATCTGTTAACAGAACCGGGATCAGAGGTGGGCGGAGCATCTGTTAACAGAACTGGGATCAGAGGTGGGCGGAGCATCTGTTAACAGAACCTGGCTCAGAGGTGGGCGGAGCATCTGTTAACAGAACTGGGATCAGAGGTGGGCGGAGCATCTGTTAACAGAACCAGGATCAGAGGTGGGTGGAGCGTCTGCCTCGACCAGTTGGAGGTGAGAGGAGAGCAGAGAGAGAAAAGGACAGCATAGAAATCCAGGACGAACTGCAGAGACATGCAGCTCCACGACGGGACATCTGCAAAAGAAAGAACGGCGAGCGAGGCAACTGGATGGAGAGACAACGGACAATCGACAAAAACTACATGAAAGATGGTGTTAAGTTAATGAGATACATAATGGAGACATTTTAGTGCACAGAGAGTGGAAGACAGAGGGGACAGGAGCCCAGTGCATCATGGGAAAACCCTTATATTTAAATCATGTACAATTATCAAAAAGTAAACTAAACTAAAAACAAAACATCTGACATGCTGAGCAGGAGAAGAGGGAGCGAGAGGACTCGTTGCTAACTGCTGAGCTGCAACCTGAAACGGCACATTGAGGTTAGCAAGACATTTTACATCACATGTAGTTTGAAATTAGCCCACGTAGAGGAATCGAAGGCTTGCGAGTTAAGAAATATCAACTGAAATATAAAAAAAATGAACCGTGACAAGGAGGAATCCACTGTGTTGGAAACAGGAAGTGACACAACACGCTCAGCGGGACGTCCAGATCTTCGGTTCAGGCGACAACTTTCTGGAAAGCTCCAACTTCCCGTCCTCTTTTTAGTTGGGGGGATTTCTGTCCGAGGCTCCTCGTCCTCCCTCTTCCTCTTCCTGTCGTGATGGACCTGAGCTGGAAGGGACCGAGCTTCCTCCCGGTTGACGATTATTTCTAATAAAAAATGGTATTTGTTTGTGTACCAAAATAAAACGGATAAAATATCTCACTCAGCAAGTTTGACCCGACTTTAATTTAAATCATTACATCATCACATGTTGACCTTCCAGTAAATAGACCCTGATTGAATAGAAGTGAATGATGGCAGGTGTGTGTAGTTGTGTGTTGGTGTATGTAGTTGTGTGTTGGCGTGTGTAGTTGTGTGTTGGTGTGTGTTGGTGTGTGTAGTTGTGTGTTGGTGTGTGTAGTTGTGTGTTGGTGTGTGTAGTTGTGTGTAGTTGTGTGTTGGTGTGTGTTGGTGTGTGTAGTTGTGTGTTGGTGTGTGTTGGTGTGTGTAGGTGTGTGTTGGTGTGTGTTGGTGTGTGTAGTTGTGTGTTGGTGTGTGTAGGTGTGTGTTGGTGTGTGTTGGTGTGTGTTGGTGTGTGTTGGTGTGTGTAGGTGTGTGTTGGTGTGTGTAGTTGTGTGTTGGTGTGTGTTGGTGTGTGTAGGTGTGTGTTGGTGTGTGTTGGTGTGTGTAGGTGTGTGTTGGTGTGTGTTGGTGTGTGTAGTTGTGTGTTGGTGTGTGTTGGTGTGTGTAGGTGTGTGTTGGTGTGTGTTGGTGTGTGTTGGTGTGTGTTGGTGTGTGTAGGTGTGTGTTGGTGTGTGTTGGTGTGTGTAGGTGTGTGTTGGTGTGTGTAGGTGTGTGTTGGTGTGTGTAGGTGTGTGTTGGTGTGTGTTGGTGTGTGTAGTTGTGTGTTGGTGTGTGTAGTTGTGTGTTGGCGTGTGTAGTTGTGTGTTGGTGTGTGTTGGTGTGTGTAGTTGTGTGTTGGTGTGTGTAGTTGTGTGTTGGTGTGTGTAGTTGTGTGTAGTTGTGTGTTGGTGTGTGTTGGTGTGTGTAGTTGTGTGTTGGTGTGTGTTGGTGTGTGTAGGTGTGTGTTGGTGTGTGTTGGTGTGTGTAGTTGTGTGTTGGTGTGTGTAGGTGTGTGTTGGTGTGTGTAGTTGTGTGTTGGTGTGTGTTGGTGTGTGTAGGTGTGTGTTGGTGTGTGTAGGTGTGTGTTGGTGTGTGTAGTTGTGTGTTGGTGTGTGTTGGTGTGTGTAGGTGTGTGTTGGTGTGTGTTGGTGTGTGTAGGTGTGTGTTGGTGTGTGTTGGTGTGTGTAGTTGTGTGTTGGTGTGTGTTGGTGTGTGTAGGTGTGTGTTGGTGTGTGTTGGTGTGTGTTGGTGTGTGTTGGTGTGTGTAGGTGTGTGTTGGTGTGTGTTGGTGTGTGTAGGTGTGTGTTGGTGTGTGTAGTTGTGTGTTGGTGTGTGTAGGTGTGTGTTGGTGTGTGTTGGTGTGTGTTGGTGTGTGTTGGTGTGTGTAGGTGTGTGTTGGTGTGTGTAGGTGTGTGTTGGTGTGTGTTGGTGTGTGTAGGTGTGTGAGTGTTGCTGACTTTTGCTGCAGTCCCTCAGCTCTTTCTTCAGGTTCAGGCACCTCTTCTTTTTTGTTGGGGTTTTTATCTGAAGCTGCACGGCTCGGCATCGTCCCTCTTTCTTTGTTCACCTGTTGATATTCCCGCTGCAAACACACATTCACTCCTCCCAATTTTCTTCCACCTGTCAGAAGAGTGTGAAGCTTTAGTGTCGGAGACAAATTGGAACGTGAAGCTAAATATTGTTTCTTGTTATTTAAACGTTTGCTGCTACTAAAAATCCCATATTTCATATTTGGTCAAGGTATTCATAGTTTTCATGTGATGTCAGATTGTTATAGTCACGCCCACTTAAAGGGCCAAACAAGGCTTCGCTCCACTTCCCGCCAGCTAGTTTACCAGGCCTGTTTATAATGAGGAATAACTGTTAGTCAGTCGGAGGAACAAACCGACGAGGAGACAAGTCTGGGTTGTGATTTTACTGAATTCAGTCTGAGAAAGAAAAGCCAGACAGGAGAAGATAACAAGATGGGAACAAACTTCTCAGAACGACTGTTTTCCACCAGAAATGACGACAATAAACACACAACGGACAAAAAAGAAGCCGTTTAACATCGTTTCCCCTCGATAGAAGAACAGAAATCAATGAAACACGACCAGATCAGGAAGGAAGACGAAGACAAAGACAAAACGCTGCCGGTGGAATATGAAGCCGCGAAGAGGACGGAACAAAATCATGGCGCACACGTAACATGACGGTCGCGTGTGCAGTGGAATATGAGGGTAACTCTGCTGTACTGACTGACATGTTTTTATTTCTTTCTTTAGGCTTTTCTGAACACAAGAAAATCAGCATCATACATGTAGGTCATGAACGATGCCAGGCTGTGATTGGTCCAGGATCAACATGTGATCCGTCATGTGTCTCAGCCAAGTCACAGCCAGGATTAGTGACTCAATAACTTAATTTGACTATCATAGAAAATAATAATAATAATGTTTTAATGTTCACCCATTGGAGCCTTATATGTAGATAGTTTCATGGTGACACACATCGCTGTGTAAAAGCAACACTGTGGATTCGTGAGGAGTTCAGTAGTGTAACGACTGTCATCAGTGTGACGTCAGTAGTTGATGAACAGACGTGAGAGTGGTACTGAACATCTAACTCTCAGTAAAGAATCAAATCAACTTTTTGGTTTTTAATATTTTTACCCATTTCTATCAAAATAAATGCTCGTTACGAGGAGATCAATCCCACCACCTGTCGGCACGCTCTGCATGGGCCGTTTCCTGTTTTGTCCCGGGTGGTTTCCCCCGCTGACCACCTGGTCGTGGAGGGTGGGCTTCTCCCGGCTGCTCAGCCCAACAGGGCCATCTTTGTTACGGGTCAGGGTGTCGCTGCTGCTGGACGACCGAGCCGCAGCTTTCCGAGCTTTGTCAGGGCTCAGGTCCTGACTGTGATGTTCATGAGCTCAGTCCAAGACTGGACACTGAAAGACAACCGATCGCTGGGTAAGACAACGACCTCTGTCTGTATTAGCACAGAGATAAATACACACCATCTAACACTTACTAGCTGCTGTCTGATGGGCCGTCAAGCTGACTCAGCACGATAAAAGGATGCTGAAGAACTTGTTTTGGAGTGATTCTTTCCGAAGCGTCCACCTTCAACATCTTTGACAGCAAATCCACAAAACTGGCTCGGTCACACTCGTCATCTTTGGCGTCTTCTGCCGAGGTCTTAACAGACACCTGCTGCAGGACCAGAAGAAAACAAGGAGATGAAGAAAAGCTGAATCTTGTTGTGTCATAAAGTTTGAGTTATAACAACCGGATGAAGAGATCTCCCACCTTCTGGAGATTGGCCAAGCTAGCGATGGTGCGTGGGGGGAAACTGCAGCGTCGCATTTTAAGAGTTGGCTGCAGAGAAGAATCGTTTGAGTTAAATTATTTCATTCAGATGCAGAGAATGAGAGACTGAGAGGAAAATGTAGACGAATACAAACACAGCCAACTTCAGTTACCTTAAACATCCATCTGCGGGCTCTCTGTCCTCTCTGTCCTCTCTGTCCTGTCCCTTTTGCAAAAAAGAATTGTTTAGTGTACAGCCCGCCGTTCAGAGTCTGGTCTGGAGGCTTTCCAACGGTGTGCAAGATATTTCTGATCTGTGGACACAACACAGTGCTGTGTTACACTTTCAACGAGACACAAACCCACAAGAGAATTGCTCTACAAGTCAGAAACACTGAATTTGACTTCCAATCCGCAGACATATTAATGGATTAAGAAACGAGAGTGTTTCTAAAGATCTTTTCCTTTTCACCCACAAATCCGTGACCATGCTCTGGAATACAGGTTATCAGCCAGTCCTCCCTCAACATGTGGAGGTTCTTTTAAAAATAGTCAGACATTGAAAGGTTTGTATTGTCTTGAATACTGACCATATCGCTTTCATCACTGCCCGGGAACAGTGTGGTGCCCATCAACATCTCTGCAGCAGTGCAGCCCACAGACCATACATCTATCGCCTGGTTGAACGGAGCACCCAGCAGGACCTCTGGAGATCTGAGAAGAAGACAAGAAATACCAACATGACTCTTTTTATAAACTGTACAATTGAATCATGAATATGTTCAGATTCCTTTAATATCCAGTTCAGCATGCAGAACTCCTCTCACGCAGCTGTCCCAGACATGCAGATGTGACTTCAGTTACATACCTGTACCAAAGGGTCTGGACGGTCGCACCTGTCCATGCCTCGGGATTCTTAAACGCCAAACCAAAATCAATGAGCTTGACTCTGAGCGGCTGCAGTAAATGGTCCACCATCATGATATTGGCTGGCTTAATGTCTGCGTGAACAATCCCGCAGCTCCTCAGGAAGTCCAGAGCTGTAGCCAGCTGTAATCATAAAGAGTGCAATAGTAAGAATCACCAGCACTATAGTACACACTGCAGAGACGGAGGAAGTACACGTATCCACCATCACTCGTCTGCAGCGGCTTTATTGGACAAAACATACGGAAAAAAAATGACTTCTGAGGCTTTCACTCTTTACTTTTTTACTCTGAGGTGAAGATTTCCATTTTAATGGAAGTTGTAAAAGGGATTTTTAAACAAACATTCATTTAATAGATGAAGCACATCCTTCATCCATTATTTTAAACCCTACAATGCAATTTGTGCTAAAAGTTTAGATTCACGAAAACAGACCTGTTGCACAACAGGGCGAATCTCCTTCAGGACAAGACCCTGATGCTTGTTGCTTTCGAGGAATTGGTGAAGGCTGATGTCCAGCTTCTCGAACTCAAGACAAAAGTGTCCCTGGAAGGTGAAGGACTCGTTCCACCTGACGATGTTGAACTTCTCTGAGCCGAGAGCTTTCATTGTTTGAAGGACCACCTCCTGAGAACGTATTGCAGAGATTTGATGTGAATGTGTTTTGGAGTAATGACACAGATAAAGTATAAAGTATTGATGAGTAAAATGTGTGCCTCACCTCGTCCTTTGCATCCTCAATGCAGTTCTTCCTTTTGATGATCTTTAAAGCCACCGTTTCATTGGTGGAGAGCTTCCTGCACTGGGCGACCGCTCCGAAGGCACCGCTCCCCAGGAGACCCTGCACCTCGTAGTCAGAGGAGGTGGAGGAGAGGACCTTTCCTACCATCAGCTTTAGGTTCATGGTGCACGATGACACCTTCTGTTGATTTCTCAAACCTCAGAGACAAAATCACAATGAAACAAATTCGAAGAGCCTAACAGCTAATAATCATGCAGATTTCTAAATGTGGAGCAGATCATATTAATCATATAAAATAATCGACCATAAATTCTACACCTGAAGGTGGAAACCAATTAAAGCTCAAATAAACTTCTGTTTATAATAAAGTCACATCATAACAACATGTAAACATAAAACTAATTGTATTGATTTGTTATATTTATGATCACATCCATGCTCATTATCAACTGTATATGCACTGTATTTTATTTTTAGCACACATTGATACAGATGCAAAGTTTTACAGTGATGTGAAAGATGAAAAGCAACTTGTCTCAACTAATTTCAACATCTGTCTCTTTTTCACTGTTGAAAAACAAACTTCTCTCATTGTAAATCACGTCAAATTCAGAGTTAAAATAGGATTTAAAAAAAAATCTACACTGGTACGATTTGTTCATAAAAACTTCAACAGAGAAGAGGGTTTCATTTTTTCTCTGCTAAATCATGTGGTATTAAGAAAATGTATTGAACTCACCAACAACTTGCTCCAGAAGTAATGAAAGTAAAGGTTTGAGTTGAATTTCACTGAGTAACAAGTGCAACGAGGCAAAATGGTTGAAAGTTGTTCTCAAGTTGATCCACCAACAAACGAGGTTGAAACGACCGATGAACAGATGAAGAGATCTGATGAGAACAGATTTCACATTCTGTACCATCATTGTGTTATCATTCCAACACACACACACACACACACACACACACACACACACACACACACACACACACAGAACGGAGCCCTTCCACTGTGACATCATCAACACATCTATCCACACATGTTAAATATTTAACTTCTAGTATTTGATATCACAATAACCTCATTATCACAATTAAACACACACCACAGAAAATTGTTAAATAAACAAACTGTAACACAAGGCTACAAATGCCCCGCTGACAAATGTCCCCAGCAGCCCGACAAATGTTCAGATTTGCAGTTTAGTAAAAAACAACAAAAAATAACTTATATTTCTTATATTTATAAAGGGGTTTTTCATTTTCACACACTGTGATGGACTTTTGTTTTGTGTTGAGCTAATTTTAGTAGTTTAAATTGTTCGCTGTTCTTACAAAAATTCACAATTGATCAAATAGACAAATAAAAACCCTTCTGGAGGCCTCTAAATGTCAGCATCAGTTTTTGCTACTTCAGATGTTTGAATTTATTATCAAAACATGACAATGAGACAAAAATAGTAACTGACCTTAACTTTTATTTCATGCTTTTTATGTGCAAATAGCCTTTAAGAACATAGATTTTATGGGAGATACCCGAAACATACTTTATTTTTAAAAATGGATCAAAACATTTATATAAAACAATGTTATTTACATGGAAATTTGACAGTACAGTTACAGTAGCTCTTCAGGCAACCACAAACCAAACTTTACTCTAAGACTGAAATGGTTATGTTGATGAACCAAATACTCTATGGAGAGAAAATTAAATATCAAACATTTGTTTCTATATGGAAAAAAATGTCAAATGCGAATATTTGCTTTGGTTCCCTTTTTCTTGTTTTTTACAAAATTTGTAAATAAATAAATCCATTTGTTAATGTTCGTGTTTTCTTGAGGGAAAAATGATTGACCTTGCAGAAAATCATTATTCAGACAGAGCCGTACAATATAATGATGGAATAATAGTGTTTTGTATAAGGTTTCTGTTTTTTAATCAATTAACAGAAAAATATCAAAGCAATAAGATACAAAAACAACTTCAGATATGAACTGAATGTTCTTCTGAAAAACTTTGACTGAAACCTTTATTTCTCAGCTTCTGTAGGAAACAAAAACCTGATTAAGATGCATCTCTATTTGCATAACGCTCAGATAATTAGACATAAAAAGCCATAAAAAGAACGTTTGGATTACCTCATTTTTTTAACTGGCTGTAGAATAGTTTTACAAGTCATTGTTAATTCTCACTTCAGCATTTACAATATAGTTTCCTGAAAAGTTGGGATGCTGTGTAAAATGTAATTGACGATTTTGAAGTCTCATAAACCCATATTTAATTGAAAATAGACCAAAGACAACATATCAAATGTTGAAATTAAGAAATTCTATTGTTTTAAGAAAAATATCTGCTTATTTTGAATTTGATGGAAGCAACACGTCTCAAAAAAGTTGGGAGAGGGTCAACAAAAGAATGGAAAAGAAAACGCTGAAAGAAACACCTGGTGGAACATCTCACAACTAATTAAGTTACCATGGCAACAGATCAGTAACATGATTGTGTATAAAAAGATGATTTCAGAGAGGCAGAGTCTCTCAGCAGTGAAGATGGGGAGAGGTTCACCACTCTGAAATACTGTGTTGGAAAATAGTGCAACAATCTAAGAATAATGTCCCTCAGTACATCGGGCAAGAATGAGACCACATTTCACTTTGTAAATATTTGGGAACTGAGGCAAGTTGCTGGAGTTTTCAGTGTTGTAAAAAGAATAGGTGACACAACACTGGTAAAAGCGATTCTCTCCCAACTTTTTTGAGACGTGTTGCTGGAAAAGAGTTGTTTTCATAAAACAATTACATTTCTCAGTTTCAGCATTTAATATGTTGTCTTTGGTCTATGTGCAATTAAATATGAATTTACATGATCATCATTGCAAATCATTGCATTCTGTTTTAATTTACATTTTACTCAACTTCCCAAATTTTTGGGAATCTGGTTTGTACTTGACTGGAGAATTCAATCATTTCTACTTGCTGGGTCAGCTGGAAATGACCAAAGTGACTGGCTTCTACAAAAGTAATATTTGAATGGGAATCCCTCCCAGGCCACTTCAAAGGAGCTTCTGATTCTTATGTTCACAAGTGCTTCTCTGAGGTTGTTTAGGTTGTGACAATTTCTGCAATGGATATCACTACTTTGAGCATATATGAATATTTCTACTTTTGAGATACAAAATTGAATTGAGGACTCATTTTTGAAGTTTCAAACCTTTTTCCTTTTATTGGTTTGAAGAACCTCTGATGGGGGTCCAACTGGAGGCCAACATGTGTGAACTGATTTCATCAAGTAATCTCTACAAATGTAAATGACCACTCTTTACTGTCTGCAGCATGCTTGAATTGCCAGACGATGGTTGTTTGTTAGCCATTGTATTGCCAATGGACAACCGTTATCCAGACCATTGGCAATGTGTGAAAAAGAAGCCAGAACTCAGTATACATGTCTGCTATCAGTGTATAACTTGGCAAAACGGATTGAGAGTGACCACATCCAACACAACAGGGATCCCACACTGAAGATGGTAGAGACATTTACCTGGACTATTAAGAAATGGTGAGTAAGGAAGTCTTCCTTATATATGTCTTAGATATCAGCCCAACTTGAGCATTAACTTGTCTTATAATTCAGTGATTCTTGCTTCACTTTGTTTTTGTCTTGATTGAGTTTTCGTCAATTTCACATGATTCAATCATGAGTTAGTTCCCAACATTACCTCAACATTAGCACTCACTTGAGTTATGAAGACAGTAAGTGTTACTTGTTGATGTAATCTTGCGATCATCTACCATCACGAATTTCTTTAAAATAATCAAAATTTTATTTTTATGTCTTCCTTTCTATTTTGTCAAAGTTTTGAAGTTTAAATTCTGTTTTTCTTTTATTGCTTTGAAGAAGTGCTGATGATGACTGTTTTTTTTCTTGATTGTGAGTTTTCATCAACTTCACGTGATTCAATAATTTTACGAGTTAGTTCCCAACATTACCTCAACAGAAGCACTGACTTGAGTTCTGAAGACAGTAAGTGTTACTTGTTGAGGTAATCTTGGAGTCCTCTACCACCAAAAATTTCTTAAAAAGAAGTAATCAAAAGGTATTTTTGTGGTTTTTTTACTGGTTGAATAATACTTGAAGCTTAAAGCTCAATGTTAATTCTTACTTCAGCATTTACTTGCAACTGGGTTCTTATATTAAGTAATATTTGAATGGGAATATTTCATGCAATTGCTAAAAACAGCTCAATGCAACAACACAAAAGGAGGCAGCACCTGTTGGTTTGAATTGGTGCAGGAGAGCCACACAAACCATGCGCTCCATCACTGAATGTCTTTTAGCAATAAATAAATGGATGAGCAATAATTTCCTAAAGTTAAATGTGGATAAAACAAATCCTCCCTGTCGGCTCCAAAACAAAAAGATAAATTGTAGAAAAGATCTGGGGAAAATAACTTTGGGTATAATCTTAGACTCAGATCAGAGTTTCAAGGCCCACATTAACAATGTGACCAAAACTTGTTTTTTTCACCTTAGAAACTTCGCCATGGTGCGATCATTTATAAATCAGACAGATGCTGAAAACTTGTTTCATGCCTTCGTTTCTAACCGACTGGACTACTGTAATGTACTTTTCACTGGCCGACCAATGAAAACAACAGAGAGACTTCGGCTCATCAAAAACTCTGCTGCTCGACTAAAAAAGTTGGGATGGGGGCATGTTCACCAATGTTTGCATAACTTATTTTTACAGCACTATGTAAATGTTTGGGAACTGATACCAGTTGCTGGAGTTTTAGAAGTTAAAAAGTTGTTCTTGCCTGATAGAGGATTTCAGCTGCTCAACAGTTCAGGGTCTCCTTTGTTGTATTGTTCATGTCCTGATGCTCCAGATGTTTTCAATGATTGACAGGTCTGGACTGCAGGAGGCCAGTTTATCAGCGGACTCTTCTACTAGAGAACCATGCTGTTGGAATACGTGCAGAATGTGGTTGGACGTTGTTCTGCTGAAATAAACAAGACCTTCCCTGAAAGAGACGTTGTCTGGATGGCAGCATATGTTGCTCCAAAACCTGAATATATCATTCAGCATTAATGCTTCCTTCCAGATGTTCAAGCTACCCATGCCATGTGCACTAATGCATCCCTGTACCATCACAGATGCTGGCTTTAGAACTGAGCTGATAACAAGCTGGATGGTCCCTCTCCTCTTTAACCTGGAGGATGCAGCGTCCATGATTTCCAAACAGAATCTCAGATTGTGATCCATCAGACCTCAGGACAGTTGTCCACTTCACCTCAGTCCATCTTCAATGATCTCGGTCCAGAGAAGGC
The DNA here is from genome assembly GCF_022577435.1 of Embiotoca jacksoni. Lineage (NCBI taxonomy): Eukaryota > Metazoa > Chordata > Actinopteri > Embiotocidae > Embiotoca > Embiotoca jacksoni. The sequence continues at coordinate 851,447 of NW_027185415.1, read as the reverse complement.
AGCGGTGTTTCTGGATCATGTTTCTATCTGGTTTCTTCTTTGGAGAGTTTTAACCTGCATTTGTGGACGCAGCGATGAACTGTGTTCACAGACGATGGTTTTCACAAGTGTTCCTGAGCCCATACAGTGATTTCCACTCCAGAATAGTGTTTTAAAAAAAAAAAAAATTATATATATATTTATTTTGATTTTACAACTTAACAAGACAGAACTCTAGAACTTTAAGGATACAGTACAGAAGAAAAGAAAAAGGGAAATGAAATAAAATAAACAACCACAGCAAATAATAACACATTCGCACATCACCAGTCTGACATAAGTACATCTTGGTTATAACATCAGGTCAAGTCAGCATCGGTACCGGTGTTTTTAATCTGGCAGGGCAAAGTCCAGCCTGGAGGGGTCCACCATGTCTAAGACCAGTTTCCATATCTTGACGAATCCCTTGACATTGTCATGTAGGGTGTAGGTTAACTTTTCCAGAGGAAGAACTTCCAGAATTCCCTTATACCAATCGTCCGTAGAAGGGGTATCTTTAGAGATCCAGAATTTAAGAATAGTCTTGTGCAATGTACAATAGTATTCCAATCAGTTTGGCGTTGTCGTTACTCCTTGCACTGCTCACTTTAGCTGCCAGAATACATTGAGGAGGTGAAAGCTCCAGGTCATATCCAATCAAAGAAACCACCTCGTCCTTCACTTCTCTCCAAAAAGTTTGTATCTTTGCACATTTCCAAAACATGTGTATATAAGTACCAACTTACATGTACTACATGTAGGGGAACCTAGGCCAAGCCTGCCCCTCAGCAGTGGTGTACAATGCAGCCTGTGTAATATTTTAATTTGTCGTTCTCTATCTGTGCTACAGCTCAGAATGTTAAGTGTGTTTTCCATAATTGATGTCAATGTGTTTTCCTTTATCAGACTCCATGTCAACCTGCCACTGTTTGCAGATGTGGTCAGTAGAGTAATTAAGATTTAGGCCAAAGGTTTCGTAGACATGAGAAATGAATCTTTTTGGTTTGGGTTGTGTGAGGATTTCTTCCAAAAAGCACATGTTTGGAGCATGTAAGGTTTTGGGTATATAATGTCTTATTTGTAGATAGCGGAAGAAATGGGACTGTTGGAGAGAGTATTTGCTCTTCAGGCCCTCAAACGACTCCATTGTTCCTCCTTCATAGAGTTTGACATGTTGGTCCAGACTCTTCTCCTGCCAGAGCCTGAACACAGACTCTTCACATGAGGGGGGGAAATCCGGGTTTCTCTATATGGGAGCCAAAAGTGAAAACTGATTCTTAAATCTAAAGTAGACCATGATCTTGTTCCAGGTGTTCAGTGTGTTCCGTATTATAAAGTTATTTTGGACCTCCAGCTTTGCCCTTTTGTAGTTTATGAAGGGACAGTTCTTTAGCGTGAGTAAGCCACAATTTGTCGACTCCATGTCAATCCATGCGTTTGTAACCTCTGGATTCACCCACTCATATATGTACCACGTTTGTGCTGTCCAGTGGTAGAGCTTTATGTTAGGGACTCTCAGTCCTCCTTGCTGCTTGCTTTTCTGTAGTTTACCTATTTTCATTCTAACCTTTTTTCCCTGCCAGATGAATTGTGTGAAAATGTTATCCAAGTCAATGAAGAAGCTGTTGGGAATTGAGTTTGGCAGCATCTGTAGGGGGTACAGTAACCTGGGCAGTCTATTCATTTTGAGCACGCTTGTCCTGCCCAACCAGGAAGTTGATAAGGTACCCCACCTGTTCAAGTCTTCCTTAATGTGTGTTGTGATTGGTTTAAGATTGAGTTTAACCAGTTTTTTTAAGGGAGGGGCCAATTCTAATTCCAAGGTATGATATCTCCTTGAGTGACCAGTGAAAAGGGAATCCACTAGGTGGCGTAGAGCCTGCCATAGCGCCAATAGGCATGGCCTCGGTTTTTGATAGATTAACTTTAAAGCCTGATATTTGCCCAAACTTTTGTAAACATTCAAGTAGACAGGGGATGGTGGTGTTTATCTCAACCAGGTACAGCAGGACATCATCCACATAGAGCAGGGGTGTCAAACTCATTTTAGTTAAGGGGCCACATACTGCCCACTTTGATCTCAAGTGGGCCAGACCAGTAAAATCATAGCATAATAACGCATACATAGCGACAATATTTATCTTTGTTTAAATCATTGGTGAAGGTTTTTGGATGATAAACCCTGTTTTAAGGTCTTTCTACAATAAACTAGAAACATAAAGACCAAAAACTCAGACATCAGCCCACTGTTTATCTGCCCCGGCTCTCCTCTGCAGATTCCCTCGATTTGTGACGTGTTTGACGTCAAACGCGTCACAAAGCGAGCAGCGAGTGCGGCTGCCTGTGGCAGCGAGCGCTTCTTCCTCCGGAGCAGACGTCGCATTTACGCTGTTTTTGAAGCAATTACTGGATCGATTAAAAAAAAAATAACAAAACGTTTATACTCATAAACCTCCTTATTCTCATAGAAATGCAATTTATGTCTTTCTGTAATTTTCACACTTGGCAAAGTCATCCGGCGGGCCGAGCTGGACCCCCTGGCGGGCCGGATCCGGCCCGCGGGCCGTATGTTTGACACCCCTGGCATAGAGAGACATTTTTTGTATTGCACCATTGACATTAAAACCTCTTATCGTTGGTGTGGTTCTAATGAGCTCAGCTAAGGGCTCAATAGCCAATGCAAACAAAAGAGGGCTCAATGGGAACGGATCTGAGCAGTAGGAGTTAGTAATAACGGCCGCTCTTGGAGAAAAATACAGCAGTTTCACCCAGTCAATGAATTCCTTACCCATTTAAAATTTTTCCATAGCATAAAAAAGAAAGGGCCATTCAACCCTATCAAAAGCTTTTAATGAGTCCAGAGACACTGCCAGGCGTTGTACATTATTATCTCTGGCAAACTGTATTGTGTTCAGAAGCTTCCTGATATTATTGGAGGAATTCCTCCCTTTGATGAAGCCTGTTTGATCAGGATTTATTAATATTGATATTAGTGGTTCAAGCCTCAGGGTCAATATCTTGGCTAAAATCTTTGCATCTACATTAATGAGCGATATGGGCCTATAAGACGCCGGGTCTTCAGGGTCCTTATTTTTTTTCAAGATCAGGCTAATGTTGGCTAGCGACATTGTTTCAGGTAGATGGTGAGTTGTGTTAAAGCTGTAATTATAAGTTCTGACTAGATGAGGAGTGAGCTTGTTTTTAAAGGCTTTAAACCACTCTGCTGGGAACCCATCTGGGCCTGGTAATTTTTCACTGTGCATCAGAGTCATTGCTTCTAATATTTCCTTTTCCTGAATAGGTTTCCCCAATGATTTTTGCTGTTCTTTTGTTCGTGCAGGTAATTTAATTTTAGAAAATAATTTGTCAAGTTCCTCTTTAGTGCTGTTATTATCAGTTTTGTAGAATGATATGAAAACAGAGTTGATATTTTTCTTATCGAAATGTCTTTTCCCTCCTGGATCTCTGATTCCTGCTATGGTGTTGTAGTTTGTTTCTGGTTAAGTGGGCAGGCCAGATATTTACTAGCTTTGTTTCCATATTCATACAATCGTTGCTTTTGGTAGAATAAGGATCAAGATGCTTTCTCATTCAGAGTTGAATTACAACCAATTACATCCTGCCTGGTGGTCTCTAAACGGATGAAATAAGAAGTCTGTAGTCTCTGCACTCAAACCCTACACAAATTTGTAACCGTCCCAACTATAAATCAAAACCATTAATTTGACAGACTCAATCTGTCGGTCACGTTCCTTAATATATATATATATATATATGCACTTATATATATAGTGCTGCTCTGATACTTTGCACTTTAATGAGGTTTGTTTTGGTTGGACTAGATTCATGGGCCAGCTCTGCCTTTTTTTTTTTAAGTCCGTTTCCAGTTCATTTTGCTTCTGTAGTTTTTTTCCGGTGAGACATATATGAGATAGTGAATCCTCTAATATAGGCTTTTGCAGATTCCCAAAGAAATTCAGGGTTTGTTTCACTGTTGTCGTTTATGTCAAAGAATAAATCTAACTCAGCCTCCATCTTTTTTTTAACTTCCTTGTCAGTGAGGCGATATGTTGGGAAACGCCATCTCTGTGTGCCAGAAATAGCTTCACTCACAGTCATTTCCAGGTATACTGGGGCATGATCGCTGATATGTATAGATCCTATACTACTTGCTTTTACTTGTCCTGTAATCTGTAGCGGGGCAAAAAATAGTCAATGTGTGAGTAAGAGTTATGCAGATTAGAGTAGAATGTGAAGTCTCTCACTGATGGGTTCAGGTTCCTTCATACATCTATCACATTTATATCATCTAACATTTCACTTAGTGAAGCACCTGCACCGGTTCTTCTATTTGAGAAGACCTGTCTAGTTTGTTATCAAGACAACAATTAAAGTCACCACCTAGAACTGTAAAGGGAGATCTGTGTTCCTCTATTTCTGCTGCTATCGTAGTCCAAAATGACGGAGTTGGCGAATTTGGTGCATAGATATTAATCAAAGTGACCGGTGTGCCATACATTGTGCCGTGAACAAGGATGTATCTGCCCTCGGAGTCACTTTTACATGTACTGAGTACGAATGTTGTGGCCTTGTGTATTAAGATAGCGACTCCTCTGCTATTGGAGGAGAATGATGAGGAGTAAACCTGGCCTACCCAGTCTCGCTTAAGTTTCATGTGCTCCTTATCCATGAGGTGGGTTTCTTGGAAGAAAGCTATTTGTATCTTGTCTTTTTTTGAGAAGGCTTAATATTTTCTTCTGCTTAATTGGATGATGGATCCCCTTTACATTAAATGTACACAGTTTGATGCTATTTATCCCTGACATTTCCTCCTTCTTTCTGTCACGGGGAGATGCTGTCCTTTTAGTGACCTCCTGGAGGCGCTCTGGAGATATGTTAACTGACCTTTGCTGACCGAGTTCAGATGGATATTCCTTTCTCATGGTGTGGTACAGAACAGAACATTTAAGAACATTGAATGACAAAAACAAACTCAAAAACATAAACTGAAACTTGAACTTATTGAAAGGGCACATGAGACCTCCTGCTCACTACGGCTTTCCCACCTTTTCCTGACATCAAAACAAACTTGTAGGATAAAACAGCTTCCCAGACTCCCTATTATAAAGAAGTCGTTTTTTTCAGGTATAGCAACTCTTATTATAATCCACAACCTTGAAGTTTCTTCCCAGTCTTAATCAAGCTTGATCAATCAGTGCAGTCACAAGATAGCTGTGGGTTCCTTTCCTAAAACATAGTAATATACATAAGCAGACAAGCTTGTTCCACTGAGTTTAAACATGGAGAGAACAAAAGAAAAGAAAGGTGTTGCATACTTAAACTATGCAGGGTGGCTGCATTTGTTGTGTCTGATAACTTTCTTTGTGGGTTATTTCAGCAGCACGACCCGCGCCAGTATAAACTGTCCACTTAATTCCAGATTGCATTGCGTTTGTCCATTATATTTTGTCTTTCTTCCTCTCCTCCACATACCTCTGTGCCCCATCCGCGGATCTGAAGTGTCGGACTCCACCGTCATGTGTTGGATACAACATCTGGTAACGGATGCCGAGGTCTCGGAGTGAGGGCAGATTGATGACCTGTATGTTGTTGCGTCTGGACCGGTCCTCCTGGTCCTCCAGCCAGGTCCTCCTGGTCCTCCAGCCGGGTCCTCCTAGTCCTCAGCCGGGTCCTCCTTGTCCTCCAGCCGTGTCCTCCTGGTCCTCCAGCCGGGTCCTCCTAGTCCTCAGCCGGGTCCTCCTTGTCCTCCAGCCGCGTCCTCCTGGTCCTCCAGCCGGGGCCTCCTGGTCCTCCAGCCGCGTCCTCCTGGTCCTCCAGCCGCGTCCTCCTGGTCCTCCAGCCGTGTCCTCCTGGTCCTCCAGCCGGGGCCTCCTGGTCCTCCAGCCGGGTCCTCCTTGTCCTCCAGCCGCGTCCTCCTGGTCCTCCAGCCGGGGCCTCCTGCTCCTCCAGCCGGGGCCTCCTGGTCCTCCAGCCGCGTCCTCCTGGTCCTCCAGCCGGGGCCTCCTGGTCCTCCAGCCGGGGCCTCCTGGTCGTTCAGCCGGGTCCTCCTGGTCCTCCAGCCGGGTCATGGCCTCAGTTATCAGTGTCTCGGTGCATTCGAGTTTAGCTAGGAGTTGTGACACCGAGTCCTCTGTGTCGGATATTCGTTGTTCTGCTTCGTCCACCCTTTTCTTCACGGCTTTAACACGTTCACCGATTTGGCTATCTGGTCGAGTTTTATACCCAAGCTGGAGCTGAGTTTCTTAAATACTCCTCCACTTATCTTCTCCACCAGGCCATCAAATCTGCTCGCCTTCCGCCATGTTGTCAGAGTCGCTGGTCTCTTTTTCGGGCTGAGTTTTTCGAAGCCTGGACCGTCCGGTTCGTCTTTTTTCAGATTTTTTTTCCCCCCAAAGTTCAGGCAGTGACATTACTACTTTGGTCGCCCTGTTTTATTAATGTTAAGCTTTACCTGAAGTGTTCAAAAAAGTGTTCAGTCCGGGAGCTCCTGTCTGGCGCTCTTACATGCTTCGCATCACGTGGTCCCCCCAGAATAGTGTGTTTTTAATGCAGTGCTGCCTGAGGGCCCGAAGATCACCACCATCCAATATTGGTTTCCAGCCTTGTCCCTTGTGTTCAGAGATTTCTCCAGATTCTCTGAATCTTTTAATGATATTATGAACCGTAGACGATGAAATCCACTAATTCTTTGTAGTTTTACGTTGAGGAACATTATTCTTAGATTGTTGAACTATTTTCCAACACAGTCTTTCAGAGTGGTGAACCTCTCCCCATCTTCACTGCTGAGAGACTCCGCCTCTCTGAAATCATCTTTTTATACACAATCATATTACTGATCTGTTGCCATGGTAACTTAATTAGTTGTGAGATGTTCCACCAGGTGTTTCTTTTAGCGTTTTCTTTTCCATTCTTTTGTTGACCCTCTCCCAACTTTTTTGAGACGTGTTGCTTCCATCAAATTCAAAATAAGCAGATATTTTTCTTAAAACAATAGAATTTCTTAATTTCAACATTTGATATGTTGTCTTTGGTCTATTTTCAATTAAATATGGGTTTATGAGACTTCAAAATTGTCAAATTCTATTTTAAATTACATTTTACACAGCATCCCAACTTTTCAGGAAACTATATTGTAAATGCTGAAGTGAGAATTAACAATGACTTGTAAAACTATTCTACAGCCAGTTAAAAAAATGAGGTAATCCAAACGTTCTTTTTATGGCTTTTTATGTCTAATTATCTGAGCGTTATGCAAATAGAGATGCATCTTAATCAGGTTTTTATTTCCTACAGAAGCTGAGAAATAAAGGTTTCAGTCAAAGTTTTTCAGAAAAACATTCAGTTCATATCTGAAGTTGTTTTTGTATCTTATTGCTTTGATATTTTTCTGTTAATTGATTAAAAAAACAGAAACCTTATACAAAACACTATTATTCCATCATTATATTGTCCGGCTCTGTCTGAATAATGATTTTCTGCAAGGTCAATCATTTTTCCCTCAAGAAAACATGAACATTAACAAATGGATTTATTTATTTACAAATTTTGTAAAAAACAAGAAAAAGGGAACCAAAGCAAATATTCGCATTTGACATTTTTTTCCATATAGAAACAAATGTTTGATATTTAATTTTCTCTCCATAGAGTATTTGGTTCATCAACATAACCATTTCAGTCTTAGAGTAAAGTTTGGTTTGTGGTTGCCTGAAGAGCTACTGTAACTGTACTGTCAAATTTCCATGTAAATAACATTGTTTTATGTAAATATTTTGATCCATTTTTAAAATAAAGTATGTTTTGGGTATCTCCCATAAAATCTATGTTCTTAAAGGCTATTTGCACATAAAAAGCATGAAATAAAAGTTAAGGTCAGTTACTATTTTTGTCTCATTGTCATGTTTTGATAATAAATTCAAACATCTGAAGTAGCAAAAACTGATGCTGACATTTAGAGGCCTCCAGAAGGGTTTTTATTTGTCTATTTGATCAATTGTGATTTTTTTTTGTAAGAACAGCGAACAATTTAAACTACTAAAATTAGCTCAACACAAAACATTAAAGTCCATCACAGTGTGTGAAAATGAAAAACCCCTTTATAAATATAAGAAATATAAGTTATTTTTTGTTGTTTTTTACTAAACTGCAAATCTGAACATTTGTCGGGCTGCTGGGGACATTTGTCAGCGGGGCATTTGTAGCCTTGTGTTACAGTTTGTTTATTTAACAATTTTCTGTGGTGTGCGTTTAATTGTGATAATGAGGTTATTGTGATATCAAATACTAGAAGTTAAATATTTAACATGTGTGGATAGATGTGTTGATGATGTCACAGTGGAAGGGCTCCGTTCTGTGTGTGTGTGTGTGTGTGTGTGTGTGTGTGTGTGTGTGTGTGTGTGTGTGTGTGTGTGTGTTGGAATGATAACACAATGATGGTACAGAATGTGAAATCTGTTCTCATCAGATCTCTTCATCTGTTCATCGGTCGTTTCAACCTCGTTTGTTGGTGGATCAACTTGAGAACAACTTTCAACCATTTTGCCTCGTTGCACTTGTTACTCAGTGAAATTCAACTCAAACCTTTACTTTCATTACTTCTGGAGCAAGTTGTTGGTGAGTTCAATACATTTTCTTAATACCACATGATTTAGCAGAGAAAAAATGAAACCCTCTTCTCTGTTGAAGTTTTTATGAACAAATCGTACCAGTGTAGATTTTTTTTAAAATCCTATTTTAACTCTGAATTTGACGTGATTTACAATGAGAGTAGTTTGTTTTTCAACAGTGAAAAAGAGACAGATGTTGAAATTAGTTGAGACAAGTTGCTTTTCATCTTTCACATCACTGTAAAACTTTGCATCTGTATCAATGTGTGCTAAAAATAAAATACAGTGAATATACAGTTGATAATGAGCATGGATGTGATCATAAATATAACAAATCAATACAATTAGTTTTATGTTTACATGTTACGATGTGACTTAAATGTTTCTGCCATCTTCAGTGTGGGATCCCTGTTGTGTTGGATGTGGTCACTCTCAATCCCTCTTGCCAAGTTATACACTGATAGCAGACATGTATACTGAGTTCTGGCTACTTTTTCACACATTGTCAATGGTCTGGATAACGGTTGGCCATTGGCAATACAATGGCTAATAAACAACCATCGTCTGGCAATTCAAGCATGCTGCAGACAGTAAAGAGTGGTCATTTACATTTGTAGAGATTACTTGATGAAATCAGTTCACACATGTTGGCCTCCAGTTGGACCCCCATCAGAGGTTCTTCAAACCAATAAAAGGAAAAAGGTTTGAAACTTCAAAAATGAGTCCTCAATTCAATTTTGTATCTCAAAAGTAGAAATATTCATATATGCTCAAAGTAGTGATATCCATTGTAGAAATTGTCACAACCTAAACAACCTCAAAGAGAAGCACTTGTGAACATAAGAATCAGAAGCTCCTTTGAGGTGGCCTGGGAGGGATTCCCATTCAAATATTACTTTTGTAGAAGCCAGTCACTTTGGTCATTTCCAGCTGACCCAGCAAGTAGAAATGATTGAATTCTCCAGTCAAGTACAAACCAGATTCCCAAAAATTTGGGAAGTTGAGTAAAATGTAAATTAAAACAGAATGCAATGATTTGCAATGATGATCATGTAAATTCATATTTAATTGCACATAGACCAAAGATTTGTTCAGGTTTGTTCCAGCGTCGCCTCCTCCTCCTCCTCCTCCACCTCCTCCTCCAGCGTCATCACCTCCTCCACCACCGTTGTCTCCTCCACCAGGTTCCTGTTTTTCTACGCCATCCTCGCGGTTCAGGTTTGTTCCATCATCGTCTCCACCTCCTCCTCTTCTTCCAGCGTCATCTCCTCCTCCTCCAGCATTGTCTCCTCCTCATCCTCCTCCACCGTCACCACCTCCTCCTCCTCCTCCAGCATCATCTTCTCCTTCAGCGTCGTCTCCTCCTTCTCCTCCTCCTCCTCCTCCACCGTCATCATCTGCCTCATCTGCTGGATGGAGCTGTGATGCAGTCGAGGTGTCGTGCAGCAACAACTACAGAACCTCAATCTCCTTCTCCTCCTCCTCACGTGCAGCAACAACTACAGAACCTCAATCTCCTTCTCCTCCTCCTCACGTGCAGCAACAACTACAGAACCTCAATCTCCTTCTCCTCCTCCTCACGTGCAGCAACAACTACAGAACCTCAGTCTCCTCCTCCTCCTCCTCCTCACGTGCAGCAACAACAACAGAACCTCCGTCTCTGCTTTACTTTAGGAGATCAAAGGAAGTCATATCTTTGGAAAACACAATTGGGAAGTCCTCTCCAAAGAGCTGCTTGACCAACATGAGGAGCCCAACCCGTACTCCTGCAGAGGCTCGTTTCTTCACGTGGTGAAGGACCTCCTTCCCTTTGCAACATCATGCCGGAGTAACAGGGTTCATAATGCTTCCACTGGTCATGGTGTTAATAGTTGGGGAGGATCCAAGAGGAAAAACAAGTGAGACCGTGTCACTTGCTAATGTTTTCCACTAATGGAAAACTTTGATAATAATAATGAGAAGTTTTCCACCACTGGTAAACATGTTCACCTGTGGTTTACTATCACAGTTAGTCAAACTTCTGATGACCTTCTGGTAACAAGTTTGACATCAGTGGCAAATATTTCAGCTGCTTTACTATAAAAGTTTGCTATAGAAAGCATTTCTGTCAATAACAGTATCATTTATATTTCCCCAAGATAGTTGTTGTAGATCTGACACCAAGACTTTCATGTGTGCACAGATGAACACACAAAACAAAGAAGGTTTACAGCAGCGACAGCGAGACTTTCTCTCCTCAATGTCAGCTTGGAGCCTCCAGACCTGCTACCTGGAACCAGCAGCTGCTGTACAGCGGTTAGTAGGACTGATGGTGACGTCGTGTCCATCTGTGGGATTTGAACTCGCAGCTTCCCTGTGGCTCATCTCGTCTGAGCACACGTGTTCAACATTTCCCTTCAATTCAGTGACGTCTTGTCTCACCGGACGAGATCATATATCCGGCTCGACTACTAAAATGATGTTACGTTGCTCCATTCAGACTGAATGTCCAATTGCTCCGCTGAATCAGCACCTTTCTGGTTCACTGGCAGCTCAAACTAAACCAGACAACCTTGAATTGGGTAAAAAGCATCGTTTAATGAGCATCTCACACTGACTAGATGAAGTCATCAGAATTAATACAAATGACTTTTTCCCACTTCGACCGCAGTGTTTCAACACTTTACCAAAACTCGAGCTGATAAAATCCATCGATTCATCACCTGACAATGATTAAAACAATCATTTTAGTCCAAACGATTTCATCTACATTCAAATTAAAATGATGAAATGTCTGAATGTTTTCCACTAAAGTCTTTCGGAGCCACTGTGCTGATCGCATAATGAAAATCATCCGGGCTCTGTTCAACGCTCGTGTCAGATGTTCAATGTCAACTTGCATGTGACTCTGCTGATCCGTCCCAGCAGCCTGAGCGCATGGTGACCTTTAATGTGGACACCGAGGGCAGCGAGAGAGAAGCCCAAGATCCTGAGACAGAAACAGGAAGAAGATTTCTGTTTGGTGTTCCTTCATTTACAAAAATAAAAGTGTGCGTTCTGTTCATCAACCAGCATCAAGGACCTGATGAGAGATTCTTGCAGGATTTGTGCTCCAACCTGATGAACACATCAAGTTGTTGTTCCAGTTGTGAGCTCGTCCCTGGCCGACCTTCTTGATGAACATTTCCACCACAAAGAAGACAAACACAACGTCCTCCAACGCCTGGCCACATAAATCAGTTCATCCTCCACTGGTGCAGCACTTCATGTCCCACGGCTGGTCAGCGGTCCGAGTCACAGGGTTCAAGGTAACTCATCCTGGACTGACACCACGAGAAACACGCGAGAGGAAATGGATCCACTTGCTCAACACCAAAGAACCACTGGGCCTGAATTAAAAATAGAATTGATGGATACGACAGGGAAATCTTCATGACCTTTGACCCTGGCCTCTTAATTGGGCCGAGGCCCATCGTCCCAGCCTGAACCTATAAATGAATCTCTTATTGCTGAACTAGAGACTATTTGAGCACAAGTGACTGGGCCAGCGTCCTGTTGCTTGATGGTGACCTTTGACCTCAGCCTGCCCAGGAGACACTAGCCCTGGTGCCACAACTCAACCAGGTAGATTACAATTAACATGGCTATGACCCTGTAAATGTACTCTAACCTCAACCAGTCAGTCAGTGGTCAGATGACTAACCCTGACCCCTGACCTCCTGACCCTAACCCAGGATGTAAGCTGAAGACAGACAGGAGTCAGAACCAGAAGAGACACGAGAGTCCAACTTACTACCAGTTGCTGCAGCGTGGGTACCATGGGACTCGTCTCAGCGTGGGGAGTAACATGTCTCAACCGCAGACCTCTGGCTGGATCCACACTGACCACATCAGCAGAAGGTCCAGAGGTTGGAGGTGAGCTCACCGTCCCCAGAGGAGCACAGGTACTCCGTTTGGGCTCATTTGGGTTCTTCCTTGAAGAATCAACCATGTGAGATGGTTTTCTCCTGATGTGGCATCTCCTGTGTCTCACTTGTCTCATTGAATGTGGAACATAAATTTCTGACCTCCCAAATGTTCATGAGTGAAACATGAAGTGTTTCAGAGCTGAACAGTAAAGTTTTACTGCAGTTGAGAGAATCTGCTGCAGTTTGTTGAAATCTTTCAATAAAGGAAACAAGATACTTTGAAAAACGTAACGTAATCTTCTTTGAAATATTAGAGTCACTTTTTGGAATGCAGTAAGAAGATGACATCTCTGATACATCAGAATCACAATTTGAAATCACTTCTGATTGGTCGGTCATGTTAAGTCCCGGTCACAGTGGTCAGTAAAACATTGCAATCGGTCAATCTAATTCCCTCGGCACTTCCAAAAAGTGATCCGGGTTTGGCGCCCCCTGCAGGTGTAAAGTAGCTAGAGGCGCCAAATTTCACAGGCATAATGGGGGCTGAAGGACGATCACGCCCACCAACTTTCGGACCCCTACCATCTTTCCTCCAGTAGATTCTGTGAGGATCAGCCCTTTTATTTCTGGCTATCACCTCCAACCCTCGCCTGGACGAGATGATCAGAAACTGTAGCTCAGAGCTCAAAGTCATTTCCCTTCAACCTGCCTCTTAAACGCTGGATTGAAATGTAGGAATGAGAAGATGACTTCATTCCTTGATTTTTATATTCCGCCGGGACACATTCGTTTTTAATGGTTGTAACATCCTGTCATAGAAGCATCGCAGGTTCAGATAGGAACATCTAGAAATATCTCAAACACACAGCAGCAGTTAAAGTCCAAACAATCGCCAACATAACCAGCTTCACCCACAGCAGACAGAGCAGCTGCAGCTCTGCTCACAAGGAGCTGAACACTTAGTAATTTACGATTAAATATTCATTGACATGATTTACAAACAATCCTATTCTTTTCATTCACATTTTACACAGCGTCCCAACTATTTTAGAAACACGGTTGTACAAGTTCTACTCTTTTTTCTGTCTTACAGGTTGTGCACATGTTCTCATATCGATGTTTGATTTTATTTCATTGTTTTTTGTGCCTTTTATTAAAATGTATACTCACTCAATAAATAAACTTCATTTGATTTGAAGACAGATTTAGTTTTGTTTTTATAGGAAATCTTGTCGCCCCCCCCCCCTCCCCACACACACACCGTTAGATCAGGGAGTGACTGATGAAAGTGAAAATAGGAAGTTCAACCTCCATTTTGAGTCCACAGAACAGACGGAAGAAAGCTGAACAGGATTCACGGTGAGTTTTAACATGAAGATTATTTTACTGTCGGATGGAAGAATGAGCTGATCATCTGGATCGATCTGTGGATTCAGAGGCTCCAGCTGATCATCTGGATCGACCTGTGGATTCAGAGGCTCCAGCTGATCATCTGGATCGATCTGTGGATTCAGAGGCTCCAGCTGATCATCTGGATCGATCTGTGGATTCAGAGGCTCCAGCTGATCATCTGGATCGACCTGTGGATTCAGAGGCTCCAGCTGATCATCTGGATCGATCTGTGGATTGAGAGGCTCCAGCTGATCATCTGGATCGATCTGTGGATTCAGAGGCTCCAGCTGATCATCTGGATCGACCTGTGGATTCAGAGGCTCCAGCTGATCATCTGGATCGATCTGTGGATTCAGAGGCTCCAGCTGATCATCTGGATCGATCTGTGGATTCAGAGGCTCCAGCTGATCATCTGGATCGATCTGTGGATTCAGAGGCTCCAGCTGATCATCTGGATCGACCTGTGGATTCAGAGGCTCCAGCTGATCATCTGGATCGATCTGTGGATTGAGAGGCTCCAGCTGATCATCTGGATCGATCTGTGGATTCAGAGGCTCCAGCTGATCATCTGGATCGACCTGTGGATTCAGAGGCTCCAGCTGATCATCTGGATCGATCTGTGGATTCAGAGGCTCCAGCTGATCATCTGGATCGATCTGTGGATTCAGAGGCTCCAGCTGATCATCTGGATCGACCTGTGGATTCAGAGGCTCCAGCTGATCATCTGGATCGATCTGTGGATTCAGAGGCTCCAGCTGATCAGCTGCTCTGAAACTGCGTCACAGAAGTTACCAGGTTCAACTCAGGACCTAAATCCACCGAGTCCTTCTTCTCTTTGTTCACTGTAAACTTTTGGATGTGACCACTGAAGCTCTGATCATAGAGGAGCCGCAGACCGTAAAATAACCGCGTTACCGTGAACGGAAGCCGGTAACGGTTGCCGCCGTGTGATTGTCGTTGCGCCTGCAGTAGTGTAGTTACGGTAAGGTCCGGCTGCGGCCCGCCGATGGGCTGCTTCACTGACTGGAGATAAACAGGGCCACGTCGAGTCCAGTCTGACGTCATCCACAGGAAGTTGGATGGAGGAACGTCCATTTTCAAAATAAAATACCCTGTGACACCCCGGATGTAAACATCCCACCACTACAGGTGTCTACTTCCGGTCTTCAGGCAGAAGAAACGTTCTCCTGATTGTTCAATAGATTTAAAATAAATGCACCACGTGGTCTGTGGACTCAGAAGACTGAACTGAACCTGACTACATCTATTTACTATCATTAGTCCAACATTATTATTGTTATATTATTATAATATACTCAGTACAACCTAATGTACGTCTAGTTTGTTTTAATTTAAAAGAAAATCAGGTAAAAAAAGAGAAAACTAAAAACCAATATGTTTGATGTGCACATGAGAGGTTAACTTGATATCTGTAGTTTAAATGTAAAACTTGCCCACAAACATGTTGTGGAGCTGCTTGTTCTGGAGGTTATCGTGGCTCCTGCCTGGTCTTCTCTGAACATGATCTGGAGAAGTGAAATGGATCAACTGTTCACCTCATTAATTGGAGACAATGATCTTCTTATGAGTCACAGTATTAGAATTCAGACTGACATCAAAATGAAAGTCTCAGTTGCCAAATTTATTGTTTCCTGAATATAACAGCTGGAAAGGAACCAAACAGCTGACGTCACATCATATGAATATTTATTCTATTGATACTCTGGAAACGTCATGCTGTCACAAAGGTCTGGAAACGTATAATTATTATTATTATTACAGACAAGGAGGAAGAAGCTTCACATGAAGGCTCACAGTACGAACAGTTAACTGTCACAGGGGATCACAACAGCACATGTTGTGTGTACTGGATGTTGTCATGGTAACCAGGTTTCAATAAACACAACAAGGAGAAGGAGGACATGATGCTTCTGTTTATTAAATGTGATTTAATTATAATAACATTTTCTTTACAAAGAGTTTTATTTAATTTACCTTCAAACAAATAACAGTCAAAAGGGTAATAAATAATCACAAACAAGGACTGTGTAAGTGGAACAGCATTAATTAACATCAGCAAAATGAATCAATATTATTATTAATGGACAAATTCATTGATCACAACAACACTGATGTGGCATCAATATTACTGTCAGTCAGTAAATCTCCAAATGGTGAAAATATTCATCATGAATCATCACCGTAAATTGATCAATTCTTTAAACTACAGTCAAGAGCAACTATATACAACCCTGTTTCTGAAACAGTAACGATGCTGTTTAAAATGTAAATAAAAACAGGATGTGATGATTTGTAAATCACAACAACTCATATATAATTAAAAACAGACCAACGACAACAAATCAAATATTGAAACAGACATTTTTTATTGTTTAATTAAAAATATCTGCTCTTTTTGAATTTGATGGCAGCAACACGTCTCTGAAAAGTTGTGACAGGTTCAACAAAAGACTGGAAAAGGGTTACCATGGCAACAGATCAGTGACATGATCGGGTATAAAAGATGATTTCAGAGAGGCAGAGTCTCTCAGCAGTGAAGATGGTGGAGAGGTTCACCACTCTGAAGGACTGTGTTGGAAAATAGTTCAACAATCTGAGAATAATGTTCCTCAACGTAAAACTACAAAGAATTAGTGGATTTCATCGTCTACGGTTCATAATATCATTAAAAGAGGAGAGGGACCATCCAGCTTGTTATCAGCTCAGTTCTAAAGCCAGCATCTGTGATGGTACAGCGATGCATTAGTGCACATGGCATGGGTAGCTTGAACATCTGGAAGGAAGCATTAATGCTGAATGATATATTCAGGTTTTGGAGCAACATATGCTGCCATCCAGACAACGTCTCTTTCAGGGAAGGTCTTGTTTATTTCAGCAGAACAACGTCCAACCACATTCTGCACGTATTCCAACAGCATGGTTCTCTAGTAGAAGAGTCCGCTGATAAACTGGCCTCCTGCAGTCCAGACCTGTCAATCATTGAAAACATCTGGAGCATCAGGACATGAACAATACAACAAAGGAGACCTTGAACTGTTGAGCAGCTGAAATCCTCTATCAGGCAAGAATGGGACCACATTTCACTTTCAAAACTCAATAAACTGGTCTCCTCAGTTCCGCAATGTTTCCAGAGTGTTGTTAAAAGAAGAGTTGATGCAGCTCAGTGGTGAACATGATCCTGGAACAACTTTATAGAGACGTGTTGCTGACATCAGATTCAAAATGAGAATATGTTTTTTATGGCACACAGTACGTTTTTAAATAAATATGGTCATGATAACGGTCCAAATGAGGAGATATGAGTAGTTTTTAATCAGATGACCGTCGCCTCTAAACCAGCGAACACCTCCAGAAACAGAGGAAACCAGACCTCCTCTAGTTTCTGGTGATTTTGATGTTCTGAGCTCACAGTCAGTTTTGCTGCTTTACTTCACAGACTGACTGAAGATGAGTGTTTTAATGGAGGAAGAGGAGGACCGAGAAGAGTCTCCAGGATCCATCTGTCTGTCCATGAAGAGTGATCGGTCCAAAGAGGAGCCTCCAGTCTTCAGTGGTGAACCAGGACCTTCAGACTCACAGTAAGAGACTGTTAATGATTCACTTATTAGACATGTTGAGAGGAAACTAGAGCAGATTGATTAAAGTCAGTGGACACATGAAGACAGAAACATGTTTGTGTTTGCAGAGATCAGTTCTACAGACGGAGACAAGAGTCTCCAGGATCCATCTGTCTGTCCATGAAGAGTGATATGTCCAAAGATCATCCTCCAGTCTTCAGTGGTGAACCAGGACCTTCAGACTCACAGTAAGAGACTTTTATTTGTAGTAGATTAGCTTCATATTCGGGGCACCACTTTCTGTTAATCACAAAGACTCCAGATTTAAATTTAATATCGGCCTATTAAAAATGTGATCAGTCAACATAGTCTGAACCGTGACTTCTACATTCAGGGATTTCTTTCAATATCTTCCAGGAAATACACAAAAACAAGTGCTTGGTCTAAATAAGGATATTTATTGAACAATATTTACACCAAGAATAAACAGGTTGAATATTGATTGTAGTGTATGTGTCATCCCCGTAGGAGGAATTTAAAGTTAAATCATTTAAACAGACTAAAAACTTGACAATGTGATGAATAGAAGATCAAAGTTGCCTGAAAACGCCACCTAGTTAAGGAGTCTAGGTCTCCATAAAAACACAGCCTCTTTTAAAATCAGGGGGAGAGCGGCAGGAATCACCGAGACATAATTAAAGAATGGTGAGAAATATGTATTTACAATCTACAACCCATAAAATAACTGTGCAATGAAGAGGTTAAAGGTCAGTGGACCTACTACAAAATGAAAAAGAGTTCAACACCAGGTAAAAGCCTGGAGGGGATTCAGGGTCTGGTTGTTTCTTCTGGCTCTTCTGGTTCAGCCACCCATCCTCTCCAGAGTTCCTCCAACCACTATTGACACCACCGCCTGTCGTCTTTACGTCCTGCTCCCGTCCGTGGACACTTTTCCTGGTGCTCCGTCGTGCTCTCTCTGCTCCTTGCTGTGCTGCTAGCTAGTTATAAAAACATTCAAGTGAAACACCACAATGCAAATAAAAACAACCTGTGTTAAAATCAAAATAAAAGCAAATAATGATTCACAGCAAACATAAAACAAACGGTCTACACTGCAAAAAATATGGCTTACTCTCCTCCTGATGACATTTGGATCATGGATGTGATGAACAGGATGTCTGTGCTCACGGAGAGAATAATAGTTCATAATAATAATAATAATGGTTCATAATAATAATAATAGTTCATAATAATAATAATAATTCATAACAATAGTTCATCATAATAACAGTTCATAATAATAATAGTTCACAATAATAATAATAATAGTTTATAATATTAATAATAGTTCATAATAATAATAATAGTTTACAATAATAATAACAATACTAATAGTTTATAATAATACTACGAATAATAATTAATAATAGTTCATAATAATAATAGCTCATAATAATGATAATAATAGTTTACAATAAAAATAATAATAGTTTATAATATTAATAATAGTTAATAATAATAATAATAGTTTACAATAATAATAACAATACTAATAGTTTATAATAATAATAATAATTAATAATACTAATAATAGTTCATAATAACAATAATAATAGTTTATATAAATAATAATAATACGTTATTAAGAACGGAGCTAGTTCTTGACATAAATGAGAGATTATGAATTTAGAACTGGATAAATCAGCTATCAGACATCAACCCAATGCATCAAAGTGCTCAGATAGATTCTGCCTACTGGAGGGAGGTCCCATCTTTCCTGCAGACCTCCGTGCAGATGTCAGGGCTGGAGTTTGGCGTCGTGCTGTGGGTGTTCACTCCTGCAGCTGGCGTCCCGTCCAGGCTTCTTCTGCTGGTACCGTTGGGTCTTGTTGAGGACCGACTACCAGGGTGCAGTGATGCAACAGCTGTCTTTGGCAAAAAGGATCTTCTGAGGTTTGTCTGGGTTGAGAGATGACTGGACTTATCCTCACCAGATTACCAAAAACACTTCTTACAAGCGGAGCAGAGAGAATAAAACAACAGCGTTGTCGGTTGCAGGCGATAATTAAACTCAATTAAACTTAATTAAAAGTACGCGCTCTTCACTTGGCTGGAAGTTTACTTGGATTAATAAAAATACAGAGCGTGGTAACTGTAAGACGATGGGAAAGGGTGAGATTAACTGAAACAGGAAGTGACTAATAATAATAATAATAATAATAATAATAATACTAACACTAATAAAAGGTAGGAAGTGTTTATTCAGCCTGGTGCGTCTTATGATGAGAAAGCTTCGGGGAGTTTTTCTGGATACCAGCGGTGTCCTGCGTCATCACTTCTTGTGACTTCAGGATGTCCTGATGCTCTGTGTGCTGAAGAGGATGTCTCGCTACATATCGCAGAAAGATGACTTGAGGAGAAAGTTGATGAATATCTGTGTTGCAATCCTGCTTTTATTTGGTCGTTGACAGAAGCAGAGACATCCCAGAAAAACCCAAAAGAAATAAAGCTACATCAGGTGATTTGTGGGTTCAAGATCTTTAGTGCTCGACAGAAGGAAGCAGCTCATTTCACTAAAAGTAAAGCAGAGCTGGTGGAATGGAAACATCTACTAAGGTTTCACATCTTCATGTTCTGGACTGTAAACTACAGTATTTGTAATCACTGGTGCAGTTCCCATTCAACGTAGTTTGTTTGGCAGCATGATTCCTGGCTTGTGGTATTGCTGTGTAGCTTTAAAAAATTTCCCCTCGGGGATTAATAAAGTAAATACCTACCTACCTACCTTTCTGTTAAGAGAGTGAAGTTTCACCAGGATGAAGAACAGCCATCAGTCCTCGTTATCAGTCACTACACAGTTTCTGGTCTGTCCTCTGTCCTCTGTCCTCCGTCCTCTTCAGCAGAGTTTGTCCAGTTCAACGTTACGTTAATGAATGTGAACTCAACAGCTTCACAGTTCTACCTTCATTCTCTGCTCCAGGTTCAGTTAGTTCTTCTTCACAGATGTGCTACCTTGGGTCGGTCCCTCTCTGGATCCCAAATGCTGCCGCTATTTTATATTCTCCCTTCTGCTCGCTCAACCTCGTTACTACCGTAGTTTGAGGGTTGATTTGACTTCGGCACTCCAAAGTAAAAGTGCAGCTTCGGGCTCTTCTCCTTAGTGTTGATGCTTCCAGTATAATTAGCAGAAAACGTCTGATGGAGGCCGACCCAAAGTAAAAGGAAAGCTGTTCTTCAACCATTTGTAGTAGAAGCATGAGTTTGGTCACTTTTGAAAGGAAACACTCTGAAGTTTTATCCCCAACAGTCAGAGTCACTACAGGTGTTACTGGCACTGACTTATACAAGTTTGAACACACTAAAGTAGAAGGTTTTTAATTCTCACCTGAATTTTATTTGTA
Organism: Embiotoca jacksoni; assembly: GCF_022577435.1. NCBI lineage: Eukaryota > Metazoa > Chordata > Actinopteri > Embiotocidae > Embiotoca > Embiotoca jacksoni. The sequence continues at coordinate 830,547 of NW_027185415.1, read as the reverse complement.
AAAACGTGCCTGTAAATGACTGAAGCTATGAGGTATTATCTGGACAACACAATGAGGCTACAGTATAAAATATGACCTCGTCCAGATTCAAAGATGATAACAATAATACAGAAAGGTCATGTTTTACACATGTTGTTTTTCTGAGGGTATGTCCAGTCGTTTCCAAAGAAAATGGAGACATACCAAGTAGTATGGTGGAAAATGTCCTTTATATATAAAAAAAGAACAGATCAAACTATTTACAATAACACATATGAGCACTATAAGTTTGTAAAAGGTCCATCTGACATCGTTTTCACGATAAAACTCTTAAAATTGGCTGCAGATGTGCTGCAGATGTTCATGTATCTTACATGAAAGATTGGCCCAAGCTGGTATCGAACCTGCGTACTGTTTTAGAAAAGACTTCTACACAAGGTCACACCAATACAGAGAAACAAGCGTCGTGATTGGGAGGAAATAAAGTGGAATAACATTGAAGAAACTGGATCCAACCTGGTATCGAACCAGACATCTCTGGCTGAGAGTTCTAGTCATCATGTGGCATGTCTCTAAATCACTTGACTATCACATCATACCTATGCAGACATGTACACGTTCAACACACAAAATGTTCCTGCTGACATTGTGAAAGAAAACCCAAATCATAAATGGTGCTCTGCTGCCCCCCTCTGGATTGTAACAGGAACTGAGGTTTGCTGCATTACCTGTCAGCATGGAGGAATGAACAGCCTTTACCTAGAAGTCGGCTTGTGATCTTCTACTTTAGCTTCACTTTAATAGCACAATACAGTAATATTATATGATAAGAGAAAAGCTTTAAAGGGTGTAATTACATATAAATGTATGAACATTTGTTTGTTTTGATCAGGACTGATTTTGGTTAAAAAATGAACTCTGAAAATGTTCTGGATGTATATTTGATGTGGTGTTTTGAAGCAGACAGCTTCGTCCTCTTCGGTAGGTAAGAGGATACGTTTATTTCAAAGTGATGCACAATGATTAAAAAGATTCAAAGTTAGAAGAAAGTAAAAATGTGAAAAATGGATAAACAGCAGAACAGAGCTGATGACTAAACTTTCTTCAGCTGTGTCATTGCCAGCAGGGCTGCAGAAGACAGAGACACTGGCAAACAGGGGATCTCTCTTCTCACTAAGAACTACTTTTAAAGTCAAAACTGGACCTTTTATCTCCAAAATGAGCAAACTGAGTATCTCAGATTCTGGATGTACAGATCTGTGCATTCTTTATGTTTCTAGGTGCACAAATCAGGATTTGATCACGAATTGAAGAAGCTGTCATTTCTGCTGTTGGATGAAGTTCCAGCTGATTTTTGTGTGGCAGTGAATGTGAGAGTGGAAGAGGTTCCTGTCATTGAGGTGTTTCCTGAACAAAGTGAAGTCTGCTGGTTCAGACCGGCCCACTGTGTGGAAGAAGAACCTTTTTCCTACATTAGTTGAACAAATGATGCCTGTAGAGTGAAAATGATGGTCTGGTCTCAAGTTGGAGAGAAAATTCTCTAAAGATTTCCTGAGCTGTCGTCTCTCTGTTGGTCACATGACTCAGTCTAGACGACACAATACACACCCATTATAAACCCAACACTGGTCCAAGAAGTTCATCAAACATCTGGTATAGTTTTGAGAAAACTAGTAAAGAAATCAAAAGGCCTGGAAATAAACCAAAGACAAAGATTTTATGGAAAATGCTTAATATTTTCATATTTATACCTCCGATCCAAATGAAAAGTAAAAGCACCATCGTCCTGAAAGAGCTGAACATTTTGATAGATTGATTGTTTCTGTAAGTGTACGAACTGTAGCAGCATTCACACTAATAAAGATTGAAAGATAATCATAAACCGGCACAGAAACAATAGTGTTCGGTCCGATGTGGCTTGAACCCTGATGATGAACAGAAACAGGAACCAGAAGCACCACTGCTCTGTGTCCCGGTTTATTAGAGCTCTTCTCCAGTTGAAGGAACCCAGGCTGCTATCAGAGCGACTGGAGAACAGGGAAGGACGTCATCACCTGTCTGTGGTGGGATGTTCATGCTGGGAAGTAACTGTCAATCAAAGTGTTTGTATCAATAGAAAAGTGCAGGCAGATCACAGTGTTTAATAAGACAGGGAGAGCAGTTCATGAGTTTCTGAACGCAGGACAGTGGAAATAGAAGGAAGCATCATCACTGTCCTCTGTGTCCTCTGTGTCCTCTGAGCTTCTGACAGAAACCTGAAATTCTGATATTTTTAACAACAATCAGCAAAATATTTTAGTGATCATGAAATGTGTTGACAGGGTGAGGAAGAGGAGCAGTGTGACGAAGAGGAGGGGTGTCTCTGAGGACCAGCTGTCCTGCTGTGTTCTGTGTCAGGACGTCCTGAAGGATCCCGTCTCCACCAGCTGTGGACACCGGTTCTGCAGACGGTGCATCACCTCCTACTGGGACCAGTCGGCTCCATCAGGAGACTCCTCCTGTCCCCAGTGTGGAAAAAGATCCAGAACCGGACCTGGACCGCAGACAGACAGTCAGACCAGCACTGGACAAAGTAAGACTGTCCATCTGTCTGCTGAGGACTCGGTTCTGAAAACTGGACCTGTTGTTTTATACCGTCTCGTTTGTTAGACATTTAAATGATTGTAAATCCAACAGAACTGAACCAGGTTCCTCTTCCTGTCTTTGGTTTGTGTACAGCTTCTCTTTCTTTAGTCTGACAGATGTTCTCTTCTTTGTCCAGATGTTGGTCTGCAGCAGGTTTTAGATGAACATAAGATCAGTGTGAGGAGGAGATGTGAACATGTGACTGAAGGAAGTGATGAAAGAGGAAGTAGAACCCTCCTGAAGAGGATCTACACGGAGCTCTACATCACAGAGGGACGGAGTGAAGAGGTTGATACCCAACATGAGGTGATGCAGCTGGAGACCAAGAAGAAGTTCCTCCATGATGCTCCAATCAAGTGCAACGACATCTTTAAAGCCTTCCCCGACCAGCAGAGACCCATCAGAGTGGTTCTGACCAACGGCGTCGCCGGTGTCGGAAAAACCTTCTCGGTGCAGAAGTTCTCTCTGGACTGGGCCGAGGGCTCGGAGAACCAGGACGTCAGCGTGGTGATTCTGCTGTCGTTCAGGGAGCTGAACTTGATCCGAGATGAGCGGTACAGTCTTCTCACGCTGCTCCGTGTTTTCCATCCAACGTTACAGAAGGTCTCAGCAGAGCAGCTCGCTGTCTGGAAGCTTCTGTTCATCTTGGACGGCCTGGATGAAAGCAGACTCTCTCTGGACTTCAGCAGCATGAAGCTGGTTGATGTCACTCACGAGTCCTCCGTCAACGTGCTGCTGACCAACCTCATCGAGGGGAATCTGCTTCCCTCGGCTCTCGTCTGGATAACTTCCCGACCCGCGGCGGCCAATCAGATCCCTCCTGAGCGTGTGGACAGACTGACAGAAGTACGAGGCTTCACTGACGCCCAGAAGGAGGAGTACTTCAGGAGGAGGTTCGCTGATGAAGAGCGGTCCAGCAGCATCATCTCCCACATCAAGACCTCCAGGAGCCTCCACATCATGTGTGGAATCCCCGTCTTCTGCTGGATCAGCGCTACGGTTCTGGACCACATGTTGACCACCGAGCAGAGAGGAGAGCTGCCCAAGACCCTGACTGACATGTACTCACACTTCCTGCTGGTTCAGACCAAGAGGAAGAAGAACAAGTACCGTGTACACGAGACGAGTCCACAGGAGCTGACGGAGGCTGATGAGGAAGTTCTTCTGAAGCTGGGGAGGCTGGCGTTTGAACATCTGGAGGAAGGAAACATCATGTTCTACCAAGAAGACCTGCAACGGTGTGGTCTGGACGTCACAGAGGCCTCGGTGTACTCAGGAGTTTGTACAGAGATCTTCAAGAGAGAGTGTGTGATCTTCCAGAAAACAGTCTACTGCTTTGTTCATCTGAGCGTTCAGGAGTTTCTGGCTGCAGTCTACATGTTCCACTGTTACTCCACCAGGAACAAAGAGGTGCTGCAGGACTTCCTGGGAGAAAAGTACAGACGCTCAACTCTGGATGTCGTCCTGAAGAGAGTCATGTTAAAATCCCTCCAAAGTCAGAATGGCCACCTGGACCTGTTTGTTCGCTTCCTTCATGGCCTCATCCTGGAGTCCAACCAGAGACTCTTAGGAGGCCTGCTGGGTCAGAAAGAGAGCAGTTCAACAATCATCCAGAGAACCATCAACAACCTGAAGGAGATGAACAGTGATAAAATCTCTCCAGACAGAAGCATCAACATCTTCCACTGTCTGATGGAGCTCAACGACCTCTCAGTCCATCAGGAGATCCAAGAGTTCCTGAAGTCAGAGAACAGATCAGAGAAGGAACTCTCTGAGATCCACTGCTCAGGTCTGGCCTCCATGCTGCAGATGTCAGAGGAGGTTCTGGATGAGTTGGACCTGAAGAAGTACAACACATCACCACAGGGACGACGGAGACTGATCCCAGCTGTGAGGAACTGCAGGACGTTTCGGTGAGTCCACATGTGATCATTAACGTGATCAATCAGATCAGTAGTTTGGTTCTTCACAGACACACAGGATGCATTTCTTTAGTTCAAACAGCTGATGGTCAGTTGTGTTGTTTAAGAAGCTGTGAGGATTCAAATGTAGATTGTTCTAGCTGGTTGTGATTAATGCTGATCACATGATCAAACTGTTCTTCTGCTGATCTGCAGGTATTTCTACATGATCTGTGAACCTTTCATTTGTCAGTAGATCATTAGTTGGGATGTTCCAGTCGGGTCGATCCATCCTTTTTCAACTGATGGGTATTGATGACACTGAGCTGTATTCAGCTCTGATCCTTTGTGTTACGTCAGCTGTCACATGGTGTCGTGAACAAAGAGCTCAGTTTGTGTCAGGATGGAGAGCTGAACTCTGACATGTGGAGATGTGAAGTCTGTCATGATATTAAAAAGAAAGCAGCACAACAGCCTGTAACATGTGATGCAGCATTTAGTGAGGTGGTAACAGAGCTGCGTTCAGGACCACTACAGCTATGATAGAAACTCTCAGTGAAATCCAGTCACTTCACTCAGGTCACTGATGAAGTGGAAATGAGGTTTGTATGTGTTGTCCAGCTTGAAGGTGTCTCTTTTGGAGCAGAGGCTTCTTGGTTGGACGGCAGCCTCTCAGTCCTCCGCAGTGGAAAACTCAGCTGACTGTAGACGGAGACTCTGGTGTTGAGCAGCTTCCACTTCATGGTCCATCTGGGCCTCGCTGCTTCTTGGCTTATTCCTCACCATCCCAACCAGTTTCCTCTCTGCTGAGGGACAGTTGGGTCTTCTTCCAGACCTCGGTGATGTGGCTCCTCCTCCTGGTAACTTGTCCTCATGTCCAGGTGTTTGAACTGATGATCCTGGAGTCTGCAGGTGTTTAGAAATGTCTCCCACACATTCCTGAGTCCTGTAAATCCACCATCTTCTTTCTCACCTTCACTGAGTCCTTGAACGTTTTCTGGTACTTTGTGTTGCTCAATCCAATGTGCTGTCAGTCAAACTGTGTCTGAGGTCCAGAGAAGCTCCCAGCTGTCAGTGGATCTGATCCAGCAGGACGTTAAGAGGCCTCGGCCACTTCAGAGACAGTTTGGAGATGAAGAATCTCAGGGAGTGTTTGTACAACCTGGTTTCACTTCTTCACTTCTTCACTGCTGCTGGAAGAAATAAGAGATTCTTTTATTCTCACGTTTCAACTCCAATTCAACAATAAGAAAGAAATCTTCAGGAACAGCCGGATCTCCAGATACAAACCCATTTCATCAAACGTTGGGACGCTGTTTAAGATGGAAATAAGAACAGAAGAACCGGTCGAGGCAGATGTTCTCCACCTCTGGTTCTGTTAACAGATGTTCTCCACCTCTGGTTCTGGTTCTCTGAACAAATGTTCTCCACCTCTGGTTCTGGTTCTGTTAACAGATGTTCTCCACCTCTGGTTCTGATAACAGATGTTCTCCACCTCTGGTTCTGGTTCTGTTAACAGATGTTCTCCACCTCTGGTTCTGATAACAGATGTTCTCCACTTCTGAGTCTGGTTCACTGAACAGATGTTCTCCACCTCTCGTTCCGGTTCTGTTGCTCATGTTGAACTGTTGGGTTCCTCTCTGGGATGGTCTGCGGTTCTGTTGGAAGAACTTTTCAGTGTTAAAGAGCCCTGAAATGAATAAAGTTCTGATCTGGTGCTGAATAAATCAAACTGAATTGTTTCTAACGCTGATTGCTGCTTTTGTAATAACACATATTCTTTATTCTCTCATCACAGATTAACAGGATGTAAAGAACTCTCAGAGACTCACTGTGAAGTCGTGGCCTCAGCTCTGAAGTCCAGCCCCTCCCACCTCACACATCTGGACCTGAGTGACAACGACCTGAAGGATTCAGGAGTGAAGCTGCTGTCTGCTGGTCTGGAGAGTCCGAACTGTCGTCTGGAGACTCTGAGGTCAGTTCATTGACTGCTGCTGCTGCAGTTCTTCTCTGTTCATGTGTCACACTTTAGTTCATGTTGGACATTTCTGAGCACAAATCTGAATAAACTTCAGAGCTTTCAGAAAAGTCCTGATGAGCTTCAGACTGAAACAGAAACCAAATAATAAAGTGTCTGCATGTTCGTCTGAGCACACGGGTTCACACGTGTGTTTGAACACAACACTCACACGTCCACATGGACATGAAAAGACGTGTCATGTCAACTGTCCTCCCTCCTGTCCACTCTGTCTGTGGAGAAGTCCTCTGATCACCTGACTCCAGCGGTACCAGATGGACGACATCATCCACAGCCGTGTTGTGTGAACATGTAAAGCTGACAGTGATCCGTGTCCTCAGCAGTCTGATCACAGATCCAGTCGCTGTGTTTCCTGTGTGAGCTGCAGTGGAGGGACAGGAAGTCAAAGAACCAACGTTGTTCTCAGTCGTCTGTCCCTCTGCTGGATTTCTGATGATTTCAAATCTATTGTAACATGCAGAGAAGATCAGTGAAGATCTGCTGAAACTGAAGATACAGGAAATCTTTGACTGGAGTTTGGAAGGAACTGATGATGTTTGTAGAAGGCCGACATGTTGATGATCCACAGTCACAGATCACAGAGGACAGAGTTCCTCTTTGAAGGAACAACTCATCTGTTTATCTTCATCTCCATCTTTTATTCTTTATTCAGATTGTGGAGCTGCAGTTTGTCAGAGATCAGCTGTGATTCTCTGGGTTCAGCTCTGAAGTCCAACCCCTCCCTTCAGAAACATCTGAAACATCTGGACCTGAGTGACAACAAGCTGCAGGATTCAGGAGTGAAGCAGCTGTGTGGTTTTCTGGAGAGTCCACACTGTAGTCTGGAGACTCTGAAGTAAGTTCACTGTCTGTTCCTGTTGTAGATCTTCTCTGTTTAATCAGCAGCTGCAGCTCCTTCATGTACAAACAGAACCTCCATCTTAAAGCTGTGAATGATTTTCTGTTCTCTGGTCCTGAACTCAGTGAGTCGTCCCAACAGACGAGTGTTTGTTGCAGAAAGTTTAGAAAATGTTCTCTGATGTTGTTAAATGAATGTTTGTAATGTGTGTTAAAGAGTCTCAGCTGGAAACAGAAGATCCTTTGAACTCTGATCTGTTGAAACTCAACGATTTCTTTCAGTGTGACCTCACAGATAAAGTCTGATCACTGATATTGATCCTTCACAACACACTCAGATGAAAGCACATCATCAGCTGCAGCTGTTTAAAGTATCAGTAGAGTAGTGATGGTGTAATGAGACCTGACGGAGGTGAGCTGCATCTTGTTGACCTGTGTTGACATGAAGAGGTGGATGAATGTTGTGCTGACATTTGGATGATGTCAGTAGAAGGCTGACATGATGAAGATCCTCAATAACAGAAGGACAAAGTCATTCAAACTGATCACATGATTTTACCTCCATCTTTTATTCTTTATTCAGATTGAAGAGCTGCTGGTTGTCAAAGATCAGCTGTGATTCTCTGGGTTCAGCTCTGAAGTCCAACCCCTCCCTCCAGAAACATCTGAAACATCTGGACCTGAGTTACAACGAGCTGCAGGATTCAGGAGTGAAGCAGCTGTGTGGTTTTCTGGAGAGTCCACACTGTAGTCTGGAGACTCTGGAGTAAGTTCACTGTCTGTTCCTGTTGTAGATCTTCTCTGTTTAATCAGCAGCTGCAGCTCCTTCATGTCTCATGTCCATGTCTCCTGTCCATGTCTCCTGTCTCATGTCTCATGTCCATGTATCCTGTCCATGTGTCCTGTCTCATGTCCATGCCTCCTGTCCATGTCTCCTGTCTCTGTCTCATGTCCATGTCTCCTGTCCATGTCTCATGTCCATGTCTCCTGTCCATGCCTCATGTCCATGTCTCATGTCTCCTGTCTCCTGTCCTTGCCTCCTGTCCTGGTCTCCTGTCCATGCATACTGTCCATGTCTCCTGTTCATGTGCCCTGTCAATGTCTCCTGTCTCCTTTCCATGTCTCCTGTTCATTTCTCCTGTCCATGTCTCCTGTCAATGCATAGTGTCCATGTCTCCTGTCTCCTGTCCATGTATCCTGTCCATGTCACCTGTCCATGCCTCCTGTCCATGTCTCCTGTCCATGCCTCCTGTCCATGTCTCCTGACCATGTCTCCTGTGTCATGTCTTCTGTCCATGTCCCCTGTCTCCTGTCCATGCCTACTGTCCATGTCTCCTGTTCATGTATTCTTGTCCATGTCTCCTGTCTCCTCTCTATGTCTCCTGTCCATGCCTCCTGTCCATGTCTCCTGTCTCCTGTCCATGTCTCCTGTATCCTATCCATGTCTCCTGTCCATTTCTCCATTTAATTTATCCTATCCATGTCTCCTGTCTCCTGCCTATGTCCCCTGTCTCCTGTCCATGTCTCATGTCCACGTCTCCTGTCCATGCCTACTGTCCATGTGTCCTGTCTCCTGTCCATGTATCCTGTTCATTTCTCCTGTCCATGCCTCCTGTCAATGCCTCCTGTCCATGGCTCCTGTCCATGTCTCCTGTGTCATGTCTTCTGTCCATGTCTCCTGTCCATGTGTCCTGTCTCCTGACCATGCCTCCTGTCCATGTCTCCTGTCTCCTGTCCATGTCCCCATTGTCATGTCTTCTGTCCATGTCTCCTGTTCATTTCTCCTATCATGTCTCCGGTCTCCTGTCCATGTCATATGTCCATGTCTCCTGTCCATGCATACTGTCCATGTGTCCTGTCTCCTGTCCATGTATCCTGTTCATGTCTCCTGTCCATGTCTCCTGTCCATGCCTCCTGTCCATGTCTCCTGTCCATTTCTCATGTCCATGTCTCCTGTCCAAACCTACTGTCCATGTCTCCTGTCGCCTATCCATGTCTCCTGTCCATGTCTCATGTCTCATGTATCCTGTCCATGTCTCCTGACCAGGCGTCCTTACCATGTCTCCTGTGTCATGTCTTCCGTCCATATCTCCTGTCCACGTCCATGCCTCCTGTCCATGCCTCCTGTCCATGTCTCCTGTCCATTTCTCATGTCCATGTCTCCTGTCCAAACCTACTGTCCATGTCTCCTGTCCATGTCTACTGTTCATGTATTATTGTCCATGTCTCCTGTCTCCTATCCATGTCTCCTGTCCATGTCTCATGTCTCATGTATCCTGTCCATGTCTTCTGACCAGGCCTCCTGTCCATGTCTCCTTTCCATGTCTCATGTCCATGTCTCCTCTCTCCTGTCCATGTCTCCTGTTCATTTCTCCTGTCCATGACTCCTGTCCATGTCTCCTGTCTGCTGTCCATGTCTCCTGTTCATTTCTCCTGTCCATGTCCATGTCTCCTGTCCATGTCTCCGGTCAATGTCCATGTCTCCTGTCCATGTCATTTGTCCATGTACCCTGTCCATGTCTCCTGTCCATGTCTCCTGTCCATGTCTCCTGTCTCCTTTTCATTTCTCCTGTCCATGTCTCCTGTCCATGTCATCTGTCCATGTCTCCTGTCCATATCTCCTGTCCATGTCTCCTGTCCATGTCTCCTGTCCATGTCTCCTGTCTGTTGTCCATGTCTCCTGTCCCCTGTCAATGTCCATGTCTCCTGTCCATGTCATTTGTCCATGTACCCTGTCCATATGTCCTGTCCATGTCTCCTGTCCATGTCTCCTGTTCATTTCTCCTGTCTCCTGTCCATGTCTCCTGTTCATGTGTTCCTGTCCATGCCTACTGTCCATGTCTCCTGTCTCCTATCCATGTCTCCTGTCAATGTCTCCTGTCCATGCCTACTGCCCATGCCTACTGTCCATGTCTCCTGTCTCCTGTCCTTGTCTCCTGTCTCCTACCCATGTCTCCTGTCCATGTCTCCTGTTCATTTCTCCTATCCATGTCTCCTGTCTCCTGTCCATGTCTCCTGCCAATGTCTCCTGTCTCATGTCTCCTCTCCATGTCTCATGTTCATTTCTCCTGTCCATGTCTCCTGTCCATGCCTACTGTCCATGTCTCCTGTCTCCTATCCATGTCTCCTGTCCATGTCTCCTGTCCATGCCTCATGCCCATGTCTCCTGTCCATGTTTCCTGTCCATGCCTCCTGTCCATTTCTCCTGTCTCCTATCCATGTCTCCTGTCCATGCCTCCTGTCCATGTCTCCATTTCATGTATTCCTGTCCATGTCTCCTGTCCATGTCTCCTGTTCATGTCTCCTGTCCATGTCTCCTATCCATGGCTCCTGTCCATGTCTCCTGTCCATGTCTCATGTCTTATGTCTCCTGTCCTTGTCTCATGTCCACGTCTTCTTTCCATGTCTCCTGTCCATGTCTCTTCTCTCCTGTCCATGTCTCCTGTCCATGTCTCATGCCCATGTCTCCTGTCCATGCCTACTGTCCACGTGTCTGAGCACGCGGGTTCACACGTGTGTTTGAACACAACACTCACATGTCCACATGGACATGAAAAGACGTGTCATGTCAACAGTCCTCCCTCCTGTCCACTCTGTCTGTGGAGAAGTCCTCTGATCACCTGACTCCAGCGGTACCAGATGGACGACATCATCCACAGCCGTGTTGTGTGAACATGTAAAGCTGACAGTGATCCGTGTCCTCAGCAGTCTGATCACAGATCCAGTCGCTGTGTTTCCTGTGTGAGCTGCAGTGGAGGGACAGGAAGTCAAAGAACCAACGTTGTTCTCAGTCGTCTGTCCCTCTGCTGGATTTCTGATGATTTCAAATCTATTGTAACATGCAGAGAAGATCAGTGAAGATCTGCTGAAACTGAAGATACAGGAAATCTTTGACTGGAGTTTGGAAGGAACTGATGATGTTTGTAGAAGGCCGACATGTTGATGATCCACAGTCACAGATCACAGAGGACAGAGTTCCTCTTTGAAGGAACAACTCATCTGTTTATCTTCATCTCCATCTTTTATTCTTTATTCAGATTGTGGAGCTGCAGTTTGTCAGAGATCAGCTGTGATTCTCTGGGTTCAGCTCTGAAGTCCAACCCCTCCCTTCAGAAACATCTGAAACATCTGGACCTGAGTGACAACAAGCTGCAGGATTCAGGAGTGAAGCAGCTGTGTGGTTTTCTGGAGAGTCCACACTGTAGTCTGGAGACTCTGGAGTAAGTTCACTGTCTGTTCCTGTTGTAGATCTTCTCTGTTTAATCAGCAGCTGCAGCTCCTTCATGTACAAACAGAACCTCCATCTTAAAGCTGTGAATGATTTTCTGTTCTCTGGTCCTGAACTCAGTGAGTCGTCCCAACAGACGAGTGTTTGTTGCAGAAAGTTTAGAAAATGTTCTCTGATGTTGTTAAATGAATGTTTGTAATGTTTGTTAAAGAGTCTCAGCTGGAAACAGAAGATCCTTTGAACTCTGATCTGTTGAAACTCAACGATTTCTTTCAGTGTGACCTCACAGATAAAGTCTGATCACTGATATTGATCCTTCACAACACACTCAGATGAAAGCACATCATCAGCTGCAGCTGTTTAAAGTATCAGTAGAGTAGTGATGGTGTAATGAGACCTGACGGAGGTGAGCTGCATCTTGTTGACCTGTGTTGACATGAAGAGGTGGATGAATGTTGTGCTGACATTTGGATGATGTCAGTAGAAGGCTGACATGATGAAGATCCTCAATAACAGAAGGACAAAGTCATTCAAACTGATCACATGATTTTACCTCCATCTTTTATTCTTTATTCAGATTGATGAGCTGCTGGTTGTCAAAGATCAGCTGTGATTCTCTGGGTTCAGCTCTGAAGTCCAACCCCTCCCTTCAGAAACATCTGAAACATCTGGACCTGAGTCTCAACAAGCTGCAGGATTCAGGAGTGAAGCAGCTGTGTGGTTTTCTGGAGAGTCCACACTGTAGTCTGGAGACTCTGGAGTAAGTTCACTGTCTGTTCCTGTTGTAGATCTTCTCTGTTTAATCAGCAGCTGCAGCTCCTTCATGTCTCATGTCCATGTCTCCTGTCCATGTCTCCTGTCTCGTGTCTCATGTCCATGTATCCTGTCCATGTGTCCTGTCTCATGTCCATGCCTCCTGTCCATGTCTCCTGTCTCTGTCTCATGTCCATGTCTCCTGTCCATGTCTCCTGTCCATGTCTCATGTCTCCTGTCTCCTGTCCTTGCCTCCTGTCCTGGTCTCCTGTCCATGCATACTGTCCATGTCTCCTGTCCATGTCTCCTGTCAATGCATAGTGTCCATGTCTCCTGTCTCCTGTCCATGTATCCTGTCCATGTCACCTGTCCATGCCTCCTGTCCATGTCTCCTGTCCATGCCTCCTGTCCATGTCTCCTGACCATGTCTCCTGTGTCATGTCTTCTGTCCATGTCCCCTGTCTCCTGTCCATGCCTACTGTCCATGTCTCCTGTTCATGTATTCTTGTCCATGTCTCCTGTCTCCTCTCTATGTCTCCTGTCCATGCCTCCTGTCCATGTCTCCTGTCTCCTGTCCATGTCTCCTGTATCCTATCCATGTCTCCTGTCCATTTCTCCATTTAATTTATCCTATCCATGTCTCCTGTCTCCTGCCTATGTCCCCTGTCTCCTATCCATGTCTCCTGTCCATGTCTCATGTCTCATGTATCCTGTCCATGTCTTCTGACCAGGCCTCCTGTCCATGTCTCCTTTCCATGTCTCATGTCCATGTCTCCTCTCTCCTGTCCATGTCTCCTGTTCATTTCTCCTGTCCATGACTCCTGTCCATGTCTCCTGTCTGCTGTCCATGTCTCCTGTTCATTTCTCCTGTCCATGTCCATGTCTCCTGTCCATGTCTCCGGTCAATGTCCATGTCTCCTGTCCATGTCATTTGTCCATGTACCCTGTCCATGTCTCCTGTCCATGTCTCCTGTCCATGTCTCCTGTCTCCTGTTCATTTCTCCTGTCCATGTCTCCTGTCCATGTCATCTGTCCATGTCTCCTGTCCATATCTCCTGTCCATGTCTCCTGTCCATGTCTCCTGTCTGTTGTCCATGTCTCCTGTCCCCTGTCAATGTCCATGTCTCCTGTCCATGTCATTTGTCCATGTACCCTGTCCATATGTCCTGTCCATGTCTCCTGTCCATGTCTCCTGTTCATTTCTCCTGTCTCCTGTCCATGTCTCCTGTTCATGTGTTCCTGTCCATGCCTACTGTCCATGTCTCCTGTCTCCTATCCATGTCTCCTGTCAATGTCTCCTGTCCATGCCTACTGCCCATGCCTACTGTCCATGTCTCCTGTCTCCTGTCCTTGTCTCCTGTCTCCTACCCATGTCTCCTGTCCATGTCTCCTGTCCATGTCTCCTGCCAATGTCTCCTGTCTCATGTCTCCTCTCCATGTCTCATGTTCATTTCTCCTGTCCATGTCTCCTGTCCATGCCTACTGTCCATGTCTCCTGTCTCCTATCCATGTCTCCTGTCCATGTCTCCTGTCCATGCCTTATGCCCATGTCTCCTGTCCATGTTTCCTGTCCATGCCTCCTGTCCATTTCTCCTGTCTCCTATCCATGTCTCCTGTCCATGCCTCCTGTCCATGTCTCCATTTCATGTATTCCTGTCCATGTCTCCTGTCCATGCCTCCTGTCCATGTCTCCATTTCATGTATTCCTGTCCATGTCTCCTGTCCATGTCTCCTGTTCATTTCTCCTGTCCATGTCTCCTGTCCATGTCTCCTATCCATGGCTCCTGTCCATGTCTCCTGTCCATGTCTCATGTCTTATGTCTCCTGTCCTTGTCTCATGTCCATGTCTTCTTTCCATGTCTCCTGTCCATGTCTCTTCTCTCCTGTCCATGTCTCCTGTCCATGTCTCATGCCCATGTCTCCTGTCCATGGCTTCTGTCCACGTGTCTGAGCACGCGGGTTCACACGTGTGTTTGAACACAACACTCACATGTCCACATGGACATGAAAAGACGTGTCATGTCAACAGTCCTCCCTCCTGTCCACTCTGTCTGTGGAGAAGTCCTCTGATCACCTGACTCCAGCGGTACCAGATGGACGACATCATCCACAGCCGTGTTGTGTGAACATGTAAAGCTGACAGTGATCCGTGTCCTCAGCAGTCTGATCACAGATCCAGTCGCTGTGTTTCCTGTGTGAGCTGCAGTGGAGGGACAGGAAGTCAAAGAACTAACGTTGTTCTCAGTCGTCTGTCCCTCTGCTGGATTTCTGATGATTTCAAATCTATTGTAACATGCAGAGAAGATCAGTGAAGATCTGCTGAAACTGAAGATACAGGAAATCTTTGACTGGAGTTTGGAAGGAACTGATGATGTTTGTAGAAGGCCGACATGTTGATGATCCACAGTCACAGATCACAGAGGACAGAGTTCCTCTTTGAAGGAACAACTCATCTGTTTATCTTCATCTCCATCTTTTATTCTTTATTCAGATTGATGAGCTGCAGGTTGTCAAAGATCAGCTGTGATTCTCTGGGTTCAGCTCTGAAGTCCAACCCCTCCCTTCAGAAACATCTGAAACATCTGGACCTGAGTTACAACGAGCTGCAGGATTCAGGAGTGAAGCAGCTGTGTGGTTTTCTGGAGAGTCCACACTGTAGTCTGGAGACTCTGAAGTAAGTTCACTGTCTGTTCCTGTTGTAGATCTTCTCTGTTTAATCAGCAGCTGCAGCTCCTTCATGTCTCATGTCCATGTCTCCTGTCCATGTCCCATGTCTCCTGTTCATGTCTCCTGTCCATGCCTCCTGTCCATGTCCCCTGTCTCCTGTCCATGTCTCCTGTCCCTGCCTCCTGTCCATGTCTCCTGCTCATGTCTCCTGTCCATACCTACTGTCCATGTCTCCTGTTCATTTCTCCTGTCCATGTCTCCTGTCCATGCCTACTGTCCATGTCTCCTGTCTCCTGCCCATGTCTCCTGTCTCCTGTCCATGTCTCCTGTCCATGTCTCATGCCCATGTCTCCTGTCTCAAGTCTCCTGTCCATGTCTCCTGTCCATTTCTCATGTCCATGTCTCCTGTTGATGCCTACTGTACATGTCTCCTGTCTCCTATCCATGTCTCCTGTCAATGTCTCCTGTCCATGCCTACTGCCCATGCCTACTGTCCATGTCTCCTGTCTCCTGTCCTTGTCTCCTGTCTCCTACCCATGTCTCCTGTCCATTTCTCCTGTTCATTTCTCCTATCCATGTCTCCTGTCCATTTCTCCTGTCTCATGTTTCCGGCCATGTCTCCTGTTCATTTCTCCTGTCCATGTCTCCTGTCCATGCCTACTGTCCATGTCTCCTGTCTCCTATGCATGTCTCCTGTCCATGTCTCCTGGCTTTGCCTCATGCCCATGTCTCCTGTCCATGTTTCCTGACCATGCCTCCTGTCCATTTCCCCTGTCTCCTATTCATGTCTCCTGTCCATGTCTCCTGTCCATGCCTCCTGTCTCCTCTCCATGTCTCCAGTCCATGTCTCCTGTCACCTATCCATGTCTCCTGTCCATGTCTCCTGTCCATGCCTACTGTCCATGTCTCCTATCCATGTCTCCTGTTAATGTCTCCTGTCCATACCTACTGCCAATGCCTACTGTCCATGTCTCCTGTCTCCTATCCATGTCTCCTGTCCATGTCTCCTATTCATTTCTCCTCTCCATGTCTCCTGTCTCCTGCCCATGTCTCCTGCCCATGTCTCATGCCTCATGTCTCCTGTCCATGTCTCCTGTCCATTTCTCATGTCCATGTCACCTGTCGATGCCTACTGTCCATGCCTACTGTCCATGTCTCCTGTCTCCTATCCATGTTTCCTGTCCATGTCTCCTTTCCATGCCTACTGTCCATGTCTCCTGTCTCCTGTCTCATGTCTCCTGTCCATATCTCCTGTCCAGTTCTGATGTCCATGTCACCTGTCGATGCCTACTGTCCATGTCTCCTGTTCATTTCTCCTGTCTATGTCCATGTCTCCTGTCTGTTGTCCATGTCTCCTGTCCCCTGTCAATGTCCATGTCTCCTGTCCATGTCATTTGTCCATGTACCCTGTCCATATGTCCTGTCCATGTCTCCTGTTCATGTATTCTGGTCCATGTCTCCTGTCAATGCCTACTGTCCATGTCTCCTGTCCATGTCTCCTGTTCATGTGTTCCTGTCCATGTCTCCTGCCCATGTCTCCTGTCTCATGTCTCCTGTCCATTTCTCCTGTCCATGTCTCCTGTCCATGCCTGTTGTCCATGTCTCCTGTCTCCTATCCATGTCTCCTGTCCATGTCTCCTGTTCATTTCTCCTATCTATGTCTCCTGTCTCCTGTCCATGTCTCCTGCCCATGTCTCCTGTCTCATGTCTCCTGTCCATGTCTCCTGTCCATATCTCCTGTCCATGCCTACTGTCCATGTCTCCTGTCTCCTATCCGTGTCTCCTGTCAATGTCTCCTGTCCATGCCTACTGCCCATGCCTACTGTCCATGTCTCCTGTCTCCTATCCATGTCTCCTGTCCATGTCTCCTGTTCATTTCTCCTATCTATGTCTCCTGTCTCCTGTCCATGTCTCCTGCCCATGTCTCCTGCCCATGTCTCCTGTCTCATGTCTCCTGTCCATTTCTCATGTCCATGTCTCCTGTTGATGCCTACTGTACATGTCTCCTGTCTCCTATCCATGTCTCCTGTCAATGTCTCCTGTCCATGCCTACTGTCCATGTCTCCTGTCTCCTGTCCTTGTCTCCTGTCTCCTACCCATGTCTCCTGTCCATTTCTCCTGTTCATTTCTCCTATCCATGTCTCCTGTCCATTTCTCCTGTCTCATGTCTCCTGTCCATGTCTCCTGTTCATTTCTCCTGTCCATGTCTCCTGTCCATGCCTACTGTCCATGTCTCCTGTCTCCTATGCATGTCTACTGTCCATGTCTCCTGTCCTTGCCTCATGCCCATGTCTCCTGTCCATGTTTCCTGACCATGCCTCCTGTCCATTTCCCCTGTCTCCTATTCATGTCTCCTGTCCATGTCTCCTGTCCATGCCTCCTGTCTCCTCTCCATGTCTCCAGTCCATGTCTCCTGTCACCTATCCATGTCTCCTGTCCATGTCTCCTGTCCATGCCTACTGTCCATGTCTCCTATCCATGTCTCCTGTTAATGTCTCCTGTCCATACCTACTGCCAATGCCTACTGTCCATGTCTCCTGTCTCCTATCCATGTCTCCTGTCCATGTCTCCTATTCATTTCTCCTCTCCATGTCTCCTGTCTCCTGCCCATGTCTCCTGCCCATGTCTCGTGCCTCATGTCTCCTGTCCATGTCTCCTGTCCATTTCTCATGTCCATGTCACCTGTCGATGCCTACTGTCCATGCCTACTGTCCATGTCTCCTGTCTCCTATCCATGTTTCCTGTCCATGTCTCCTTTCCATGCCTACTGTCCATGTCTCCTGTCTCCTGTCTCATGTCTCCTGTCCATATCTCCTGTCCAGTTCTGATGTCCATGTCACCTGTCGATGCCTACTGTCCATGTCTCCTGTTCATTTCTCCTGTCTATGTCCATGTCTCCTGTCTGTTGTCCATGTCTCCTGTCCCCTGTCAATGTCCATGTCTCCTGTCCATGTCATTTGTCCATGTACCCTGTCCATATGTCCTGTCCATGTCTCCTGTTCATGTATTCTGGTCCATGTCTCCTGTCAATGCCTACTGTCCATGTCTCCTGTCTCCTGTCCATGTCTCCTGTTCATGTGTTCCTGTCCATGTCTCCTGTCCATGTCTCCTGTCCACGTGTCTGAGCACACGGGTTCACACGTGTGTTTGAACACAACACTCACGTGTCCAAATGGACATGAAAAAATGTGTCGGTGTCAACAGTCCTCCCTCCTGTCCACTCTGTCTGTGGAGAAGTCCTCTGATCACCTGACTCCAGCGGTACCAGATGGACGACATCATCCACAGCCGTGTTGTGTGAACATGTAAAGCTGACAGTGATCCGTGTCCTCAGCAGTCTGATCACAGATCCAGTCGCTGTGTTTCCTGTGTGAGCTGCAGTGGAGGGACAGGAAGTCAAAGAACCAACGTTGTTCTCAGTCGTCTGTCCCTCTGCTGGATTTCTGATGATTTCAAATCTGTTGTAACATGCAGAGAAGATCAGTGAAGATCTGCTGAAACTGAAGATACAGGAAATCTTTGACTGGAGTTTGGAAGGAACTGATGATGTTTGTAGAAGGCCGACATGTTGATGATCCACAGTCACAGATCACAGAGGACAGAGTTCCTCTTTGAAGGAACAACTCATCTGTTTATCTTCATCTCCATCTTTTATTCTTTATTCAGATTGAAGAGATGCAGGTTGTCAAAGATCGGCTGTGATTCTCTGGGTTCAGCTCTGAAGTCCAACCCCTCCCTTCAGAAACATCTGAAACATCTGGACCTGAGTGACAACAAGCTGCAGGATTCAGGAGTGAAGCAGCTGTGTGGTTTTCTGGAGAGTCCACACTGTAGTCTGGAGACTCTGAAGTAAGTTCACTGTCTGTTCCTGTTGTAGATCTTCTCTGTTTAATCAGCAGCTGCAGCTCCTTCATGTCTCATGTCCATGTCTCCTGTCTCATGTCTCATGTCCATGTATCCTGTCCATGTGTCCTGTCCATGCCTCCTGTCCATGTCCATGTCCATGTCTCCTGTTCATGTCTCCTGTCTCCTGTCCATGTCTCCTGTCCATGTCTCCTGTCTCATGTCCACGTCTCCTGTCCATGCCTACTGTCCATGTGTCCTGTCTCCTGTCCATGTATCCTGTTCATTTCTCCTGTCCATGCCTCCTGTCAATGCCTCCTGTCCATGGCTCCTGTCCATGTCTCCTGTGTCATGTCTCCTGTCCATGCCTCCTGTCAATGCCTCCTGTCCATGGCTCCTGTCCATGTCTCCTGTGTCATGTCTTCTGTCCATGTCTCCTGTCCATGTGTCCTGTCTCCTGACCATGCCTCCTGACCATGCCTCCTGTCTCCTGTCCATGTCCCCATTGTCATGTCTTCTGTCCATGTCTCCTGTTCATTTCTCCTATCATGTCTCCTGTCTCCTGTCCATGTCTTATGTCCATGTCTCCTGTCCATGCATACTGTCCATGTGTCCTGTCTCCTGTCCATGTATCCTGTTCATGTCTCCTGTCCATGTCTCCTTTCCATGTCTCCTGTCCATGCCTCCTGTCCATGTCTCCTGTCCATTTCTCATGTCCATGTCTCCTGTCCAAACCTACTGTCCATGTCTCCTGTCTCCTATCCATGTCTCCTGTCCATGTCTCATGTCTCATGTATCCTGTCCATGTCTCCTGACCAGGCCTCCTTACCATGTCTCCTGTGTCATGTCTTCCGTCCATATCTCCTGTCCACGTCCATGCCTCCTGTCCATGTCTCCTGTCCATTTCTCATGTCAATGTCTCCTGTCCAAACCTACTGTCCATGTCTGAAGATGATGAAGATCCTCAATAACAGAAGGACAAAGTCATTCAAACTGATCACATGATTTTACCTCCATCTTTTATTTTTTATTCAGATTGATGAGCTGCTGGTTGTCAAAGATCAGCTGTGATTCTCTGGGTTCAGCTCTGAAGTCCAACCCCTCCCTTCAGAAACATCTGAAACATCTGGACCTGAGTGGAAACAACGTGCAGGATTCAGGAGTGAAGCAGCTGTGAGGTTTTCTGGAGAGTCCACACTGTAGTCTGGAGACTCTGGAGTAAGTTCACTGTCTGTTCCTGTTGTAGATCTTCTCTGTTTAATCAGCAGCTGCAGCTCCTTCATGTCTCATGTCCATGTCTCCTGTCTCATGTCTCATGTCCATGTCTCCCGTCCACGTCTCCTGTCCAGTGTCTCCGTGCTGCTTTCAGTGACCTAACAAACCCAGTTGGTATCAAAGATCCAGTGTTTCCTGAAAACCGTCTCAGTGCAGCTGTGAGAGGAGACAGAGAGACGACGGTCGTCCAATCGGATCGGCCCGACGCTCGTAGCGATGGTGCGTTTGAGTTGCTACGGAGACGACCGTCGTCGTCGAGTTCACGTGTGCAGGAAGTAAAGCTGATTCCGGCTGCCGGCCTGACAGGAAGTAGAGAGACGAAGGTCCTCGTCCATCACATCTGATCTCAGACTGTTGGTTCTCTCATTGGAACCCTGAACAGCTCTGAGATCAGTCTGACTGCAGCCTGCACATCACAGAACCAGCTTTCCATTAGGAACCATGTGGTGTTCAACACCTGCTGGAGTCCAGGAATCAGGACTCAGCACTTTGTTTCCTCACACCGTGTGCAGGTCGGTGAGCTCGGAGCTTAGCGTGTTCTCTCCAACACGTGAACATGAGAGCTGAAAGGAAGCAGGCTGCTGCTGCTGCTCTGAACAGGACTGAAGTCCTGCTGCTCTGTTCATGTCTCCTGTCCATGTCTCCTGTCTCCTGTCTCCTGTCCATGTCTCATGTCTCAGGACTGAAGTCCTGCTGCTCTTTATTCTGATGTGCTGCATCACTGACTGACAGCTGATGGAGGAAGTTTCTGCACACGCTCAGTTCACCTCTGTTCTCTCTGTTCTCTACAGGTGGAGGTGATCAGTGGAGGAGGACAGGACGGGGGGGGGACGATGATGATGATGATGATGACGATGATGATGATGATGATGATGATGATGATGATGATGACGACGTTGATGATGACGATGTTGACGATGATGATGATAATGATGACGACGACGATGATGATGATGATGATGATGATGACGACGATGATGATGATGATGATGATGTCCTTGTTTAATGTGTGTTGTTGTTGTTGTTTGTGTTCAGTAACATATTGTGATGAAATGACGGCGTGTCAGCAGGTCAGCTGTAAATAACCAGCGGTGGCGTTTTCTCCCGTCGGCCACGAGAAGCCAAACTTCCTCTTTGATTTCACACTGCGGTGACATTTTAATAAAACACTGCAACAGTTGTATAATTCCTCTCTGCTGTTCCTGCCGTCTCTCTTGCGTATTTCTCATCGAGTATTTTACAGTGAGGGAAACAGCGCCTCTCTAAATGCTTTGTGGGTGAATGAGTGGTGAAACATGGTACTGCAGCATCATTTGCACGTGACTCTGCATCCTGGAAGGAAAGCCAGAAAAAATAATAATGAACCAATCAGATGAGGCTGCTGTCATGTGACCGCCAAGTGTGATGAGTCAGCAGGAGGTCGAGGGAAGCCAGTCGACCTTTGACATCACACCAATCAGATCACAGCGTGTCATCAATGTGGTTGAGTGAGGGAAGATGAACATCATCCAGTTTGTATTGATATCTCCATTAGCAGTATTAGCAGGTGTAGTTATGGAGGGTGGAGAGTTGGAGGTTTTAGTCCAAAATAGTTTCACTAAACTACCATTTGAACAGCAACTTCAGATTAAATCTGATGAGAGTCCAACACCACAACTGGAGCTGCTCACGGAGAGGAACAAGAGATCCGGACGTTCAACGTGGAGAATGATGTCGGTACGGACTATTAGATTACAAACTTACGGCCTAAAGCTCAACAAAACACACCGATAAAACCCGAGTCTGCCCAGACATGAGAAGCATTTCACTGATGTTGGCTTCGGATGAGCGACGTGTTTCGTGGAGTTTCTGTTCAGGCTCGGAGGCGGTGACGGGTCGGAGGGTTAAATGCTGAGTGGTTCTCTGAGCAGCAGCAGTCGTCCTTCCTTTTGAATAAAAGAGGGATGTAACTGCAACATGCACATATATACACTGTCATCCATCACCATGCTCATCTTTTAGCTTCCATGGCTTTTTATTTTTATATTGACATGATTGTTTTTGCTGTGATATTCTGTTGTTCTTAGTTTCCATTATTTTTATGAAGCGATATTATTTCTGCACGTAAACTTTGTATTTTCTTGAACTGAACTTTTAACATTGTTGGCTGGAGGCTTCAAATACGCCCACTGGGTTTTTGCCTCTCTGCACTGAATTTATGTTTTATTGTAAACTCTTGTGCGTTTCAGTGTAATAGAGGCATGATGTGTTGGCTCGTCTAGAATCTACAACTATCTTACTTGTCCAGTATAAGAACAATGGCCTGGACTTGGAAATAATAACAACAAAAGCTCAAACGTTTATTGCTCCTCTCTCTTCAGCGACGCCGTTACACAAGAGGAACCATAGATGTGCTCCCTAGAATTGATGCTGATCGCGGTCCACGGTACCCGATCAGAAGATGGAAGGTGTTCCCAAGCACTCTTCGTCACATTAGACTGATACGTCGTCTCTGTATTTAGACTTTGTCTTCACGCCAGGCCTCTCGTTTGCTTCCTCGATGCGGCGGCCCAACCAGGCGTTGCTTACAGTCTTAACATCCGATGAATCGACCGGTTCAGCAGACGGGACAAAGTGAAGAAGACGTTGTCAAAATCAGTCTGTTCTGTTACAGTTGAGTTGGTGCATTGGACGTCTTGTGGTTGTTTTTCTAAAGGAGTTCTGTAGTTCTTGTAGGAAGTCAGTCACAGGAAGTCAGTCACAGGAAGTAGGGAAGCACGGCACTGACAGCAGTCATCATTGTTTGCATCTGAGCTAAACTAGCAGCATCTGCATGTATCAGAACCTAATGGAGGCATCGTAGGTATGTATTGAATTGTTTGTCCTTGTCTACAGCTGAAGAGCTTCATTTCAGACTGTATTGGGTTTGTGGTGGAGGTTTGGTGAATTGCTGTTGCTGATGACCACAATGGTTTGAATACATAGAAAAGTTTGATGTAATGAATTATGTTTAAAGTTAAAAATCACAAGGATAGTTCAAACCTGTAAAGCTTTCATTTAAGTTAGAGATTAATTGAAGTGTTTACATTGTGTGCATCTGTACGTGAAAGCAAGCAGAATTCTGATGATGTTTTTTGTGTGTTTTAGTTTCACCCTTCTTTAGTTTCATTCAACCTGTGGACAAGAAGCCGCCAGTCTTCAGAGCGTTGATGTTTGGAAGGCGTTTATCTGGCTGTCAAGTCATATTCAGGACAGATGACGAGGACAGCACGCAATCTTTAATTCATCGTGGTGTCAACAGCTAAATTGGCAGCTTATGATAAGTGTGATATATTGGGTCTCAAAGAGAAGTATGTTTGGCAGCACGTCTGGGGTGCAGTTGGACTTCCGGTACAGGTGGATGGGCATCGTGTCTTCGGGTTCACTTTGAGTCAGATGCCCTCTGGTTTATATGGTTGCTTCTGGCTCCAAAAACATAAAATGGCGACGGCCAAAACGGCAGAATCGAGGCTTCAAAATCACAAAACAATGGGTGACGTCACAGCGGCGTCTTGGTCATACAACGTAGAGACAAATATTACAGCGTACAGAACAATAAATGAAAATGCACACTGTCGAGCAAAATAGATAAAAATAATGCACTTTAACGTGCTTGGCTTATTTTGGGCCATCAACTAGTTACCTTATTTTTCGGACTATAAGGCGCACTTAAAATCCTTAAATGTTCTCAAAAATTGACAGTGCGCCTTATAATCCAGCGCGCCTTATGTATGGTTACTTGTTGTGCTTATTGATCGATTTTATGTGGTACAATGCGCTCAAAAATCTGTCGAAATGTGTAAGTACGACTTTGGTAAGCAACGAAGCCGCTCCGCTCAATGGATATTCGGAGCATTACGGTACGATGTGTCACGACCTGATCGGCCCGTAACAGGAATGTAATGTCTAAACTAAAAGTGCATTCATGTGAGGCAGCCCGCGCCCGGAGTTTGATTTACCGGACTGTGTTGTTTTGCTTAATGCGCCTTATAATCCGGTGCGGCTTATGCGTGAACATAGACACGTTAATTCACAGGGCGCCTTATAGTCCGAAAAATACAGTATACGTCATATTCTCGACACATTTGGTCCCTTGTCCAAACATGTCTCAAATGAATTGGTTTGTAAAATACAGTGAAACACAAGGAAGTTCTTTCTTTTTTAGAGTATGAGAAACCTGAGGTTACAAGTTGCGAGGTTACTGCAGTGGTATGGGAGTGGAGTGAGTGAGGAAGAGAAAGTTGTATCAGAGCTGAGCTGGTCAAACGTGCTTTAACGACACTGTGGAAAACAAAGGCCTCTGTTGTACTGAAGAAGGAGACCATGCAACAGTGTTTGACAACATATCCCCATCTCATTCGTGTTACTGTGATGATGCTTACTTTTCTTTACAGTAAAGGTTATTCAGAAAAGTCTGTTGATGTGGAAACACGATCGTGACAATTTGTACCTGTTCAGTCTCAAGTCAGTTTCTCAACTTTAGAAGTTTTCTTACTCGTCCACTCCAGCTTCAACCAGATCCTCTGTTGTTGCTGTAATAGGAGTCCTTAGAAGTCTTTATCCCAGCCTGACAGCTCATCAGGAGGCTCCTCTGTGTCCGGAGGAAATATGTCAAAGTGACTGTGATCCATCGGCCCCTCGAGCTGCAGAAACAAAGACAATCATCATTTCCTAAGATCGACAATTGCATGGAAAGGTCTGGGTGCCAATGGGCGAGCTACATTCAAGACAAATTCAAATGGAAGCCTTCAGTTTTTACTTCTAGTCCCATGATTTATTCATTTCATGTTTATTTGTAGTTTAGTATTTAGCATCCACAGCATTTATAGCCTAAGCTAATTTGCAATACCGTTCCCTAGATGGGCCTTTAAAATACAGAAAATGAACAACTCACAACAGGTTCACAGGAAACAATCCAACTCAGCCACTCAGCAATAAATACACACCATCAAACACATCTGGACTCAAAGAGCTTCTAAAACTGAGGCACATTTTACAGTGTCTTCTTCTTGTGGCCTGTCAAAGGCACATCTTTGCAATACATTTGCTTTTTAATCAGCATCTTGATGACCTGTCAGGTGATTAACTTGCAAAGGCTTATAAATACAGAATTTAGGACATGCGGTGACGTCGTGATAGAAAACATAGAAACGTCAGACCAAATCTAACAAAAAGTGACAACTGTAGTTATTAGGTGTTTAAACTCTTATATATTCAAAATATAGGACATACTGGCCGCTACATTTTATGTCTTATATTTTTGACCTCTTACTTGATGCACTATTTAGCTTTTCAGCTGGTCTCTGCTGTTTGGTTATTGTCTTCTAATTCTGTGTCTTAGGTATGTTTTATGTATGTTCTTAGCTACACGTTTTAATTGTCTTCAGGAAGTTTTAGATATTTATCTTTGCACCCTGGTCCTGAGAAACGTCATCTCCTTCCACTGTATCTGTATTAATATGGATGTGGTGGGAATGACAAATAAATTAACCTTGAACCCTGAGACGCAAAAAAGATGGAGCCAGGAGTAAGGAGTTGTTTTCTCAAGAGAAGCGGATCTTCTTCAATGCGAAGGTGTCGCTTTGAAAGAGTCAGACATGGCCGCTTTCCCTGGCGAAGTACTTCTGCCTGAAATTTTAATAAGGTGAGAAGAAGTGCCCCCATGAGAGCAAATATGCTGTAGGCACAACTCCCACAGCCTAATGCAACAACTAAACATGAGGAGACACCAGCTGGTGACACGCGGTATTGCAGGAGAGCCACACAAACCCGACTGGCTCTTACAATAGGCAGACTGGAGGTCATTGCAAATTAGGATTTTGGAAGGAAAGAAAGAAAGCTGGCAAAAATCTGGTCATTAAACTAAACAAGTAAAACGACGTCTGCCGGCAAAAATAAATGTTTATGTTATGAGAAATTGCATCAATTAACAATAATTAAATAATTACATTTATCTAAAACAACAATCGCAAAAATGTCAGTGAATGTTTTCCGGACAGTGTGCCACTGCTTCGATCTCACATCCTGACTGGCAGCACAAGTTGGTTAATTAGGAGAGAATGAGAAAACCATAATTCTTCGTAGGTCAGATGTAATTTGACAGGGAAGCTTCACCGTACTGTGTTGTTCATTGCAGTAAATCTCATTTAATGTGCTTTTAAACTGCACAAAGTTTATAGTTCTCGTCATTACAGCACTTAAGAATTAGGAGAATAAGCACGAGCTGTGGTGGGAAAAAACAAAGGAAGTCCAGGTCTTACTGGGCCTGTGGCCCCTAATTGGCTTACTGACTTAGATTTAGGAAAATAAATAAACACAGTGATCCGACTCGGATTCATTTAACAGGATTTGAACTGACTTGACATCATTGCCTGAGTGACGGCTCAGACACGAACAGGAACAAGGTGGAGGAGAAACACAGGGCTGGAGCTGAGGGGGGGTTTCAGGGCTTGAATACCGGCGACCATGGAGCCGAGAGCTGCACCGGACCACGGGATTGGATGGGAGGAGCCGAAAGAAATCAATAGCTCTGGGTGACTCACACCGGTCGGAGGCTGGATCTGACAGTTGAAGAGCTCTTCCAGTATTTTGTGGATAGACCAGCAGCGGATCGAGGGGGTTTGAGGGCCAGATGAGAGGAGGCCCCTTTGGTGACAAAGACACAGTCAACTTTTGAGGAAGGATCAGATCCATGTCCTGACGTGCTCGGGAGGTGAGAACAGATGAAAAGAAAATCACTTAGACGGATAAGAGGCAAATTGTCAGCGGCTCCATAGCGGGTCTTTGAAGAGCGACGTGGAGAGCACGGATCAGACAGAATGAAGGAAGGGGATGGATTTAAAGTCCACTCATCAGGAGAGGAGGACAGAAGACTTTGTACGATTGCTAGAGGAACCCGTGACTGAACTCAAAACTGTCAACAGTCAACACTATAATTATATTTCCTCCAGCATTAGAGAACTATTTAAAGAATACAGGAAGTGGGTTGCAATCAGAAATCTTCCAGCAACAGCCTAAGAATTAAAGTGTGTTCTGTCCGATGCATGTCCGGCACTAGCCAATAGAAAGTAACTTCGATTGAAAACCTTTTTTGGCCCCCAGTGAGTTCTGTAAAGTGTAGTCCTTTCTCTGCTTTTCAGTTTTCCATTATTATCAGCAAATGACACCCAATCATAATACTTCTTTAGCAGTTGAAAAACAATGTGCTTGTTTTATTGATATGAAAGGCTGATTTGCAGCAAACACCTTTTGCATGTACATTTGCTTTTTCACTTTCATTCATTCAGGATTGTCAAACTCTTCCTCCTTAAATATTTTGATCTCTCAATCAATGTTGTCACGTCCTGATCAGTATAGCAGTACTCCTGCCGAGGAGATAAAAGTAGATTATCTCAATCTTGTAAATGCTGTTAAATTGAAATAATTTCTCCATATGTGTGTTGTGAGGTTGTTCATTGTTAGGAAACAGGTAGTCTAACCTCTCTCCTCAGTGGAGACAGCAGCTTGCGACATCTCAAACCCTCCCAGTTGAATCCCTGGAACCATCTGAAAGACAAAAGAAGGCTCACAGTTATACTTTATTTGAAACGATGAAACTATGAAATTTAAAAAGTAACCTGCGCAACTGGGCGAAGAGTTCAGAACAGTGTCCTCAATCCAAAAAGAAACCACAAACCTACCTGCTTTACCACGACAGGAACAAAACAGTTAGTAACCCACTTATCTAACTCTTCTCTCTTTATGCTCGTGTGATGTTTGAACAGTTTTATTTAAGTGTGCTCACTGATCTGAAATTCATATCCTCTTTTTTTAGTGATTCAACACTGATCACTCGTTAGCTTCCCTTCATTGGCTTTCTGTAAAATCAAGAATAGAATTTAAAGTCCTTCTACTGAATGACAAAGCTTGTTCATATCTTTAAACCGTCGTGGTACGCTATTATCCCAAAAGACTGCTTTTCTCAGTGTCGGCATATTTCTTGTTACGAGTTTCCAAAAGAAGAAGGGTAATGAATTCTTTAAGTTTCTAGTATTCTTATAGAAGGTGTGTATTTGTGTAATAGAAATCTATTTTAGGGTGAAAAACACTCCACTATAAGGTAGAAAGAACCACCTGAATTTATGTTCCCTCAGCGACACCTTTTTTAATGTAGAGATATTATCAGTAGGCCTACAGGGTTTATGTTGGTAAAGGGACGAGCAGACAGATGTAACGTTATAATCTTTCATTCTTCCAGTGTTGCTGTTCTTGGTGTAAATCTCACGAGATACGTTATTGTGACCTCGTATGTGACCGATGTGTTCACACCAACATGTCCTTCCAGCTGACTTATGTTGCTGTTTGTATTCAGGCTGATCCCACAGAAAGGAGGAAGCTTGTGATTGGTCAGGTGGGTCGCAAGGAGGAGGCAAAGAGATATGTTAACATCTGGAACACAAGTACAACATCTGCAACACAAGTACAACATCTGGAACACAGGTACAACATATGGAACACAAGTACAACATCTGCAACACAAGTACAACATCTGGAACACAAGTACAACATATGGAACACAAGTACAACATCTGGAACACAAGTACAACATCTGGAACACAAGTACAACATCTGGAACACAAGTAGAACATCTGGAACACAAGTACAACATCTAGAACACAAGTACAACATATGGAACACAAGTACAACATCTGGAACACAAGTAGAACATCTGGAACACAAGTACAACATCTAGAACACAAGTACAACATCTGGAACACAAGTAGAACATCTGGAACACAAGACTGACTGCTGTTGAACCGTCCCGAGGTGATGAAACAGCGGTGAAGGGCGGGGTCCACTGAGCGCAGCGTGTTAGCTAAGAACAACCACTTCACAACATGTCGAGCTAACATTGTTAAACCTGAGCAACATAAAACAACATCAAAATCATGACTCTGAGAAAAACGTTTTTTACAGGTGATGAAAGTTTTTTTTTTTTTTTTTTTTATAAAGGCTGATATCATTTAGAAAATGAACTTACTTGTGTTTCTTGATGTCGATGATACCATTCTTTTTGTTTCCCAGTCTCTCCACTGGGTTCAGTCTGGGGGGAAACAGAGATGTTTCAGTTTAATAACAACATGGAGGTTTTGTTAGAAAAGTAAATAAGAAGAACAAAACAAAAACAAAACAACCTCGACAAACATGATCAAAGTTGTCTGACAGGTGGCTTCATAACTCCGGCAGCAGGACTCAGATATTGTTCCGATCTAAATACAATGCTGCAGGACAATTAGAGCTTTGTAAGAATACTCCTGGAATAATGAACCCAAACACAAAAGAACTTTGTCAAACAAAAGAACTTTACTTGTAAAGATTAGAGTCCATTAAAACAAAGCCGCGCTATTGGAAAATACACAAAGTCCCGCTGGACATCACCGCTGACTTACAGTCCAGAAACAGTGGTGACACACTGACGGACTTTAAGTCCCATTCTAGTTAACTCTTTCCACAGAGATCATCGTCAGCAGAAGTTGTCCTGAAAGTGTAACTGCATAAAGTTCATTAACAAAACATCACTCCTCATTTAGAATTCGAAAAGCTCTGCTCCTGTTTTCTCTTCACCAAAATAAAACTCAGAAGTGACGGGGTTTGTGGGAAATGTGTTCTTCACATTAAAATGATGATTAAATGTTTGTGATCAGAGGAAGTGATTCCATATTACTGGATGTTAAATGAGTTTTCTCCACACGTCCAGTTGTCAGAGACGTCTCTTTGTTTGTTTCATCCAGCAGGTCTAAGTGTTGAAAGCAAATCTCCAGAACTGCCTTCTTTCATCTACGTAATATTAATAAAATCAGGAAAATCCTTCCTCAGCGTGACGCAGAAAAACTCATTCATGTGTTTGTTACTTCTAGACTAGATTATTGTAATTCCTTGTTGTTAGGATGTCCAAATTACTCATTAAAAACCTGCAGCTGATCCAAAATGCTGCAGCAAGAGTACTGACGGGATTTAACAAGAGAGATCATATTTCTCCAGTTTTATCTTCTCTTCACTGGCTTCCTGTTAAATCAAGAATATAATTTAAAATTCTCTTGATGACTTACAAAGCTCTACATGACCAGGCTCCATCATATCTTAGAGATCTTATAGAACCATATAATCCTAGCAGAGCACTTCTCTCTCAGTACGCTGGTCTACTTGTGGTTCCTAGAGTTTCCAGAAGTAGAATGGGAGGCGGAGCTTCAGTTTTCAGGCTCCTCCCCTGTGGAACCAGCTCCCAGTTTGTGTTGGAGGGGCAGAAACCCTCTCTAGCTTTAAGATTAGACTCAAAACGTTCCTTCTTGATGAAGCCTATAGTTAGGGCTGGCTCAGGTAGACCTGAACCAACCCTTAGTTATGCTGTTATAGGCCGAGGCTGCTGGAGGACCTCGTTACATGATGATCTTCTTTTCTTTCCTCCTACTCTTTAACTGACTCATACCTCACCATCTTCTTCTCTCCCATAGTTTCTTCTTATTATCTGTTGTCTCCATTCAGTTCCTTCACTCGTGTAGTTTCTGTTCTTTCTTTTCCAGATGTCCCGTCATGGAGCTGCATGTCTCTGCTCTGCTTGTCGTCTCCACCAACAGTTCTTCTCTTCTATCTCTATGCTGTCCTTTTCTCTCTCTGCTCTCCTCTCACCCCAACCGGTCGAGGCAGATGCTCCGCCCACCTCTGATCCTGGTTCTGTTAACAGATGCTCCGCCCACCTCTGAGTCTGGTTCTGTTAACAGATGCTCCGCCCACCTCTGAGCCTGGTTCTGTTAACAGATGCTCCGCCCACCTCTGATCCTGGTTCTGTTAACAGATGCTCCGCCCACCTCTGAGTCTGGTTCTGTTAACAGATGCTCCGCCCACCTCTGAGCCTGGTTCTGTTAACAGATGCTCCGCCCACCTCTGATCCTGGTTCTGTTAACAGATGCTCCGCCCACCTCTGAGTCTGGTTCTGTTAACAGATGCTCCGCCCACCTCTGATCCTGGTTCTGTTAACAGATGCTCCGCCCACCTCTGAGCCTGGTTCTGTTAACAGATGCCCCGCCCACCTCTGATCCTGGTTCTGTTAACAGATGCTCCGCCCACCTCTGATCCTGGTTCTGTCGGAGGTTTCTTCCTGTTAAAGGGAGTTTTTCTTCCCTCTGTTGGAGGTTTTTCTCCCTTAAAGAGGAGTTTTTCCCTCCTAGTTTATGTGGGAATTGTTGAATTGTTGGTTTCTCTGTATAATATTGTAAAGTTCTGCTGTAAGGACGTTAATGTGTTAAGTGCCATGAAATAACCTGTGTTGTGATTTGGCGCTACATAAATAAAGTTGAATTGAATTGAATTGAATTGAATTGAATGAACATGAATTAAACAGCATCTAAAGCTCTTATTTTGAAAGGCTGATGTAGTCCTTGTTTCTATATTCTAGTCACAGACGGTCTGTTCTGGAAACATACGCAGCTTTTAGGACCTTTTAGGACCTTTTAGGAACTTTTAGCAGCTTTTATCTCCACAGTTCTCTAAGTTCAATACAAGATTACAATAAAAACATTTCTGTGATGTGCAGCATGATTATTATCAAAGGAAGGGATGATATATAAATATATTTCTTTATTAGGTAGAGCTTTTAAAAAACTCATTTTTCTTTCTTGACATGAAATTTCAAATTTTTTTCACAAAAAACGCCCAGTGAGTTCTAAACTGTCCAACTCAACCTGATACCAGCTTGTATCAGTATAAAAGAACACAATCATGTTGCATTTCCAACTTTTTCACACATTTTCAAACTAAATGCATCAATTTCTGATAGTGAAACTAGTGATTTTGCAGGTGTTGTAAAATATGCCTTTTATCTGCAATTTTCCCACCATTTTTCCAGCTGTATTTGACGGTGAAGGTTACGGCAGAGCACCGGCTACGTCCACCATGAGCCACCCAACTTGGGTTTAGCCCTGTGCTAACTGGAAGTGACATGAAGTAATTCAATTATGTCACCGGACTAAATGGATCAAGTTCTGACAGTTAAACAACTCGTTTCATGTGGTTTTGTTGCCTTTTATTTCCTTCATCCATAATTCATCAACTGTGGGCTGCAGCTGTAACAGCAGCAATGGAGGCGATGGTGGAGTCTGTGTGGACATGGTTTTTGAAATGACTCTGGCAGAAGCGAGTGACAAGTTCCACAGTCATGTTTAAATTAATAATGCACAGTATTATCCTCACATTTGATCATGTTTATGATTCATCGTACTTGCAGAGTCTCCTGATGAGGTCATCTGGACGCTTGCCTATTCGCTTGGGAAAGTCCGCCTTCTCGATGCCGTGGAGGACCATCGTGTAAATCTTTAAGGGGTCCGGGCCAGTAAATGGTGGGCTAGAAGGAAAATAGGTTTTCACATGCCCTCATTAGTGATAAATTAAAACTCAACACTGCACTTTACAAAGATTGGTACATTTTTGGGAAAAATAGGTTTGCTTGCATTTTTTAAAAGTAAGATTAAGATAATGTCTCAGTAATCTCATGCACAGTAAATACTTTAGAACTTCGCACAGAGTCAGGACAGCTCTTTGCTAATGCTAACGTGAAATCAGCACTGAACTTAACACTCAGACAAAACATTGATATTTATTGTCTCATCTCAGTCAGAAAACAAGCAAATAAGTGTATTTCTCAAAAAGGTGAAATATTCCTCCAAAGACTGAGCTCAGAACTACAGGAATTGAAATGCTGCTCTGGAGTCTCCGACTGCTTCCTGTAGAGGTGAACATCTGCAAAATATCCAGCCTGAGGAAACAACATCAGTTCGATGCTGTCGTGAATTTCAACTGTGAGCTCATAGCATTTTTGGTTCTGGGGTGATATGACAAAAATAAGCAAGAATATTAACTTTCGTAGTATAGTATGAGACATTTTATGAAATTAAATAATGCAATTTATATTATTGTGCAACAGGTTTAAGCAAGTTTGATATTTAAACGTTATCAGGGAGGTATCTAATCATCCCAAATTCATTTGGCAGACAGAATGAGATATGTCCCCTAACGGGTACATTAATTAACCTTAGTTAAGGCCTTAATAAGCATGAACTAATAGTTAATTCATAGTTTAATATTCATTCATTAAGGTTGTTCATGTTAACTAAGGTATCAATTTATGCCTTTCTTATTGTTATTAAAAGTGCTATTGACACTAGTAAATACAGTAATAAGCATTAAGTGCCAGTTAAAAAAAACACACACAACTCGTGTGTCTAAAATCACTTATTTAGGGTGTTCATGTTAACTAAGGAAGGAATTCATATATAATTGAATATTTTTTTGATTACAATCAATGGTCTTCGTGAAGGTTTGCTTGAGCTTTTATCTTCATCTAAACAGTCCTTCCTTAACTTAACTCCTTATAGCTGAACTTAGAAATGAATATACATGTTGTATTAATTAACCATAAGTATGCATTATAACCCATTTATCAATACTTTTTGTGGCCCTTATTGTTAAGTGGAAAACATGTATCCCTTAAATAACACTTTATAAATGCAGAACAATTCTGAATTAGCCATAGTTAAGCATTCATTAATGCACTTTGTGACCCTTATTGTTAAACTTAACTTGTTTAGGAATGACGAGAGCTGAAAGGAAGGGTGACAGTAGTGAAACAGAAACACATGAAACTGCTGCAGATTCAACTGCATGTATTGATCGGTCAACCAGTAATGAGTAGGCGGAGCCGAGGTCATTTCAAGGAACAATATATATGTTTACACAGATTCAGTGAGACAACAAACTGTCTGGACATTAAAAAAACAACAACAATAAAGTCCCAAATAATTTTGAATTAAACTGTGATTGTGAAACTGAAGCAAACTACGTTGGACAAGAAAGGTTTGTGAATGATACTCATATGATTACAGTAAAAGTAACTTCATCTTTGATTTCATTAATAGTTCAGGTGGAGCGGCTGAGAACATACGGTCATTAATATTAACGATACTTGGGAACGTCCACAAAAAACAGCTTGTTCTTAGCAGAGCTCCACTGAGACGGAAGAGACGAGGTGTGAAACGGTATTGAAATGGTTGTTGACACTGAAAAACACAAAAGTATTTTCATAAGGATGTCAAGACTATAAATAAAACATCAGAAACGTTACAATATGGGACCTATAAAGCTTAGTACTGTGGTTACTAAGGCCAGTAGCACCTTTAATAACTGAAGTAAGCCAGGAATTGATACCTTAGGTACCTGGACAGCCTTAATTAATGATTATTTAACAATTAGCTAACTGTTAATGAACTGTTAGTTAATGCTTATGAAAGCTTGATTAATGTCCTTATTGTAAATTGTTACCACATAACCAAACTTATGGCTGTGGTGTCCAGGACTTTAAAAAGTGAATCCCATTTCTTCTCCAAGAACTGCAAGTCAGATATAGAGGATTCTAATTTACTGACTTACTTCCCAGTGAGAAGTTCAAATATGAGGATTCCCAAAGACCAACAATCAGCTCCAAAATCATGACCCTTGTTCATGATGACCTCTGGGGCCACGTACTCTGGAGTTCCACAGAAAGTCCAGGTCTTTTTTCCAAGGCCAATCTTTTTAGCAAAACCAAAGTCTGCCTGAGGAAATGGAGAGGAATTAGAAATACATGTTAA
The DNA here is from genome assembly GCF_022577435.1 of Embiotoca jacksoni. Classification (NCBI taxonomy): domain Eukaryota; kingdom Metazoa; phylum Chordata; class Actinopteri; family Embiotocidae; genus Embiotoca; species Embiotoca jacksoni. Next base: position 795,726 of record NW_027185415.1, on the reverse strand, counting down.
AAGATATTGCTGATATTGAGTGAACTACACTCTTTAAAAGGATGTCACTCTAAAAAACAGCTGCTTACCATTTTGACATAACCCTCTCCGTCCAGTAGAAGGTTTTCAGGTTTCAGGTCTCGGTAGACAATGCCTGTAGTGTGGAGATAATCAAAGGCCTCCAAGACACAACCAGTACAGAACTTGGCTGTAGGCTCTTCAAAATAACTCCTGGCAGGTTACACAGTGATCATCTAATTAATGGCATAATATATTCGGTGAATACACACAGTGCAGAATAATGAACACTGGGGAAAGTACATCAGTTGGAAAAAACGTTGTTCAAATTATTTTCCAAAGCATGAGGAATTTAACGTCTTTATTAGAAACTAATAGTGAAGCGATGTGTGGAAACAGGATCACAGGCCAGACAGTCACGCGGTACTCCTTCACACATCGTAGCTTCTGCTTCTGTGAACAATGAACCAATCAAAGGTCAAAGTTTTGCACCGATGGAGGTGGTGATGTTGCAGAGGGGACAACGTGTTTCAGGGGGATCTGGGCATTCACAAAGAGTCCCAGGACTAAAAGAACATTCTTTTTTCCAAGTATTTTCACTTGAAGTTAGTCCCCTTGGACGAAAGATAAAAGTTAGCTCCGAAGATGAAAAACTCTTAGGAGCAGTGAGGAGGACTTTTAAGAGATTTAACAATTTCTCAAGCAGAGGAGAAAAGAGATCAGAGAAATATTCTTCAAACATTGAATGACGGCATGTAAATGAAACGCTACGAATTACATGGTGCAGAGATGAAGTCTGAGGTCGATCTCATTTGAAACTCAACACAATAACGACGTATATGAAAGTCATCACAGCGTGAAGACATTCAGCAACGGTAAACAGGTCAGGTCTGTAAGATCCTTCATCAGCAGTGATCACTCAAAGGGTTACAGCTCTTTCACGGCCTCGTATTGGGACGCAGTTCATTTCTTTTCCACTGGATGTCACTATCTGTTCTTTTATCAGAAAGAGTGTCTTTGTATTTTTTTAGCAGCCAGTCACATCTTTAAAAGAATGTGTCCTACATAGCAAAGCTCTCCTCAGCTGAGACTCTTTGCTTGTTTTAACTCACACTTGTTGCCTTTTAAAGCTGTCAAAGCAATGCAAATTCAGACCAACTTGAATGGTGCAGCTGTCTTTACTGTAGTCACGGGGACGTGTACTCCATGGCGTTCATTACACCGTGATGCCACTTGACTGGAAACGTTCAACTCTCACCATGTGACTCTAAATATCCGTTTCTGGAATTGTTTAATTTCTAGCTGGAGACTGAATGTAGCAGAAGGACCTACACTCACATGTCCCGCAGCAAAGTCCACAGCTCTCCGCCGAGACAAACCTCCAGCAGCATGTAGACAAATTTATCGTCCCGAAATGTTCGGAATAACCTGAAATGCACAGACAGCCATGTCAACTACTGCGTTGCATTAAAACACACAATAAACCACTACTGGCATAGCAACAACGAGCAAACAGCAGAGTAGTTAAATAATGGAGCTGAAGTCATGAAGTAATGAAAGTGATTTATAATGTGATGTACAATTGTGGTGTAAGTCCAGTAAAAACTGTGTTCATGTCTTGTATTGGTCTCGAACTCTTGTACTGTTTTAACAGGGCTAAAAATATGATAAAATAAAATAATACCTGCTGCAACAGGTTTTATTTTTACAAAACAGAAAAACATCCAAGATTTTCTCTGAAGACTTGAATCTCCATCATTGTTCATTCCAATTCAATCCTTTGATTTTTAAACTCAAAACAAAAATCACGTGACTGCTATTTAGTTACTGCTCACTAGTCGCTCTCCAAACATTTGATTAGCGATGGCCATTAGTGAAGGGAAACTCAATGTTGTAGCTCTGCAGCAAGCACACCGGAGAGGGAGAGAGAGGGGGGGGGGGAGAGGGGGGGGAGAGAGGGAGAGGGGGGGGAGAGAGAGAGAGGGAGAGAGAGGGGGGGGGAGGGAGAGGGGGGGAGAGAGGGAGAGGGGGGGAGAGAGAGAGAGG
>NW_027185415.1:666183-791183 GCF_022577435.1 Embiotoca jacksoni | reverse complement strand
TGCGCATAATAACAAGGCCACAGGCCGTTACCGGGTGATAACGGTTGATGGCATGACCACTAGTTTGATCTTTTGTCTTTCTTATCTCTTCCAAGTCATAAAACAGGAATAAGTTACTGACCTGAACAAACACGTCCCCACAAGGCAAGACCCCCACCTCAACCAATCAACAAAGGACACATCAACACACATGATTTTTTTGGTTTTCTGTACTATAAGAAGACTGGGTCAGGGAGAGTCAGGAGGTCAGACTTCAGACTTCGTGAACTGACACATACTTTGTTGTGGTCAGGGAAACATAGTCTGGACCCAGAGCTCTGTAAACTGATTATTCTGTTGCTGTTAAATAAATATCTTGAAGCCTGACATCTTCTCCTATTGCCTCATTAAAGAACACGCAGGACTGGGGGCTGACACATATTGGCTTTGTACTAGCATGAGCCCGAGTCCAACACATTACACCCAACATTGAGCTCAGGTGCTTCCTGTTTCCACTGATCATCCTTGAGATGTTTCTACAACTTGATTGGAGTCCACCTGGTAAATTCAGTTGATTGGACATGATTTGGAAAGACACACACCATCTATATGAGGTCCCACAGTTGACATGTCAGAGCATAAACCAAGACATGAAGTCCAAAGAATTATCTGTAGACCTCCGAGACAGGATTGTATGGAGGTTCAGATCTGGGGAAGGGTACAGAAACATTTCTGCAGCATTGAAGGTCCCAATGAGCACAGTGGCCTCCATCACCCATAAATGGAAGAAGTTTGAACCACCAGGACTCTTCCTAGAGTCGGCCCCCCGGCCAAACTGAGCGATCGGGGGAGAAGGGCCTCAGTCAGGGAGGTGACCAAGAACCCGATGGTCACTCTGACAGAGCTCCAACGTTGCTCTGTGAAGAGAGGAGAACCTTCCAGAAGGACAACCATCTCTGCAGCTCTCCACCAAGCAGGCCTGTATGGTAGAGTGACCAGACAGAAGACACTCCTCAGTAAAAGGAACATGACAGCCCACCTGGAGTTTACCAAAAGGCACCTGAAGGACTGTCAGACCATGAGAAACTAAATTCTCTGGTCTGATGAAACAAAGATTGAACTCTTTGACCTGAATGCCAAGCGTCATGTCTGGAGGAAACCAGGCAGCGCTCATCACCTGGCCAATACCATCTCTACGGTGAAGCATGGTGGTGGCAGCATCATGCTGTGGGGATGTTTTTCAGCAGCAGGAACTGGGAGACTAGTCAGGATGGAGGGAAAGATGAATGCAGCAATGTACAGAGACATCCTTGATGAAAACCTTCTCCAGAGCACTCTGGACCTCAGACTGGGGCGAAGGTTCATCTTCCAACAGGACAACGACCCGAAGCACACAGCCAAGATAACAAAGGAGTGTCTTCGGGACAACTCTGTGAATGTCTTTGAGAGGCCCAGGCAGAGCCCAGACTTGAACCCGATTGAACATCTCTGGAGAGATCTGAAGATGTCTGAGCACCGACGCTCCCCATCCAACCTGATGGAGCTTGAGAGGTCCTGCAAAGAAGAACGGGAGAAACTGCCCAAGAATAGGAGCCAAGCTTATAGCATCATACTCAAAAAGACTTGAGGCTGTAATTTCTGCCAAAGGTGCTTCAACAAAGTATTGAGCAAAGACTGTGAATACTTATGTACGTGTTATATTTTCCTTCTTTATTTTTAATAGATTTGCAAAAATGTTAAACAAACTATTTTCACTTTGTCATTATGGGATATTGTGTGTAGAATTTTGAGGAAAAAAAATAATTTAATCCATTTTGGAATAAGGCTGTAACAACAAAATGTGTAAAAAGTGAAGCGCTGTGAATACTTTCCGGATGCACTATATATTACAATTGTTAACTAGCTCAATATGTGAAGAAAGTCATTTATATTAAAATCAACCGATGTGCTGAGAACAATACTCTTGACCGGGTGGCTGTGGCTCAGATGGTAGAGTGTTTCCTACTAATCATAGGGCCGGGTGTTCCCTGATCCCTGATTCATCCTTTCTGGGCATGTGAGCAAGACACTGAACTCCAGCTTGCTCCTGATGATAGTGGGGCACCTTTCACGGCAGCTCTGCCTGCTTTGGTGATTATGTGAGTGGGTGAATGGAAAACAGTGTAAAGAGACTGCTAAAGTGATAAAGCGCTATATAAGTGCAGACCATTTACCTGACCTGAAATAAAAGAATCCTTTTTTTCTCTCTCAATTTGCTTTAAATCTATAGACCAATCACATATTTGTGTTGTTCCATGCAGTCGATTTGGAATTTTAAAGGTGCACTCCTTTAATTTAATCTGTCAGTCAGTTTACTTTTTACGAGGAGGCCTACACGGCCTGCAATAATGGATGCAAAATGTGGCTTATATTAATAATTCTGATGATGTCATCAAGATTAATAAAGGAGTTGTATATTGAGAAATTTAGGAATATTTTTGAAGTTTGACACTTACTAAGCACTAAAAGTCAACAAATGTCTTTCTTACTTCATTAACCTTATCATGAAATAATTAATTTCTGGAATATTTACTACAGTTAGATGCAGTTGCTGCACTGTTCTATTCTGCTCCTGAAAGCTAAAATCAAATTTCAAAATTTCAAAATTTCAAAAATTTCAAAAATTTCAAAACATCAAATAGCCACGAGAGGCATCAGAGGTTTCATACAACCTCATTACATTTGTTGTACCTGTAACAGAGCTTTAATGTACTTCAGCACAATGATCTTATACTGTATCTTTGGAGGGTTTAGGGTCATGTTGTAGGACATTTTCACCTGTCCTGGACCCCATGGTATCCCGACACAAATGAAGCAGTTTGTCACTTTGGTTTTGGAGATATACTTTTCACTCATCTGTTTGGTATGCTGTAATCCTTTTATGCTCAAACAGTAAGGCCAGTAAACAAGACTCATCTGAAGCTGATTAATAACAGGTGATAATTAGGGCAATATAGTGTTGCTACTACTCACCAGCTTTACACGACCAAATCCTCCCATGCCCAGTGTAGCTATGACCTCGAGTTCCTGAAAAGGCTGGTGTGCAGGCAAGAGGGCGATCCTCTCCCTCAGCCTCCTCAGCTGCTGAACTTCTGCAGAGTCAATCTGAGGTGAGAGGGGCCTGAAATATCAATAGCAGGGGACAACGGATTGCATTTGGGCCCTTGCTTTTAGGCCTACACTGATACACCACTAAAATTGGAAATGCAGTAATGACTTTGAAATGCAGTCTGCTTCCACCATTGTCACCTTCCAGGGAGTCTTAACATTTATTTATCTGTTTGTTGTATCATCCACTCATTGTTCACTCACAGGGCATGTCTTCTCTCATCACTCCTGGAAAGCTCTTCCACATATTGCTTCAGGTAAGCCTGGAGCTCCCCATAAGTTCCTACCATTTGGTTGAAACTTCTGGAAACAAAGGCAAGAAGCAGAACAATTTATATTTTATGAGTGTGCATGGTGAGTCCCGGATCCTCAATATTTTTATTTTTTTTGGTAGAAAGTTTAGCAAGGCTGTTTTCCAAAACAATGGCCTCAACACCCTCTCACTACGGTTGCATGTTCACGTGGAAAGTCCGACACAATAAGTGTTTTTCAAAACCATTAACATTTTGCTGGGAGTGGGTTGTAAAACCCTCCAGCACCAAGATGCCAGATGTTCATCCGATGCGTTCAGCGGGCTACTGAACTCCCTGCACTCAGACCCTGCCCCTGCCAAAAAATAATTGTGTTTCATCAATAAATGGTTAAACTTGATGCAATGTCTTCACTGAAATGTAAGTAAAAAAAAAAAGAATACAATGATTTGTAAATCATATAATCCCATATTTAATTGAAAATAGACCAAAGACAACATGCCAATATACATCTATTTTGAATTTGATGCCAGCATTACATCTCAAAAAAGTTGTAACGGGCAACAAAAGATGGGAAAACTTGTGTAATCCTAAAAAAAAGTAAAAGAAAACACCTGGTGGAAAATGTCACAACTCATTACCTTACCTGGCAACAGATCAGTAACATGATTGGGTATAAAAAGATGATTTCAGAGAGGCAGAGTCTCTCAGCAGTGAAGATGGGGAGAGGTTCACCACTCTGAAAGACTGTGTTGGAAAATAGTTCAACAATCTAAGAATAATGTTCCTCAACGTAAAACTACAAAGAATTAGTGGATTTCATCGTCTACGGTTCATAATATCATTAAAAGATTCAGAGAATCTGGAGAAATCTCTGAACACAAGGGACAAGGCTGGAAACCAATATTGGATGGTGGTGATCTTCGGGCCCTCAGGCAGCACTGCATTAAAAACACACTATTCTGGAGTGGAAATCACTGCATGGGCTCAGGAACACTTGTGAAAACCATCGTCTGTGAACACAGTTCATCGCTGCGTCCACAAATGATGTTAAAACTCTCCAAAGAAGAAACCAGATAGAAACATGATCCAGAAACACCGCTGACTTCTCTGGACCCGAGCTCATTTAAGATGGACTGAGGTGAAGTGGACAACTGTCCTGAGATCTGATGAATCAAAATGTTTGATTCTTTTTGGAAATCACTGTTATGGGAATGACAGGAAATGGACAAGATCAGGTTTATTGGAAACAGGTTGGGTAAAGGTTAATGTCCAAGATGGAGGTGGACTGGACATCCAAACAACCCTGGACTTGGCCGTGCTACCAGGTAGTGTTGGTGACGCTGAGGGCTGCTGGGCAGCGGAGAGTTTGTGACATTATTCACTGGAGGGAATGCAGCAGAGTAAAGACAACCGGAGGTCACTGCAGGGCAGCAAAGGGCCGATTGGACGGGCAGGTGAGTACAGAAGACCGGAGGACTGCAGGTGAGTACAGAAGACCGGAGGACTCCAGGTGAATACAGAAGACCGGAGGACTCCAGGTGAGTACAGAAGACCGGAGGACTCCAGGTGAGTACCGTCAGGCTGGGAGACGAGGCGTCTGGAGGATCCAGTGTCCGAAGAGGTGAGTACAGCCACAGCTAGGTCAGCACGGCAGGGATCCAGGTGAGTCGAGCTGAGGCCTAACTTCAGGCAGAGAGCCGCAGGCATCTGTTCAAGCTGGCTTGCAGGTATTCCTCTGGAGTAGACAGACTTGGACAGGACGGCTGGCAGAGCGCTCATGGAGACGGGTTTCAGGAAGGAGACGTGGAACACAGGGTGGATCCTCAAAGAACTGGGGAGCTTGAGCTTAACAGAGACTGTATGAATTACTTCTTCAACAGGGAATGGACCAATATAGCAAGGAGCAAGCTTACGGAATTCTGTCTTGAGGGGATGTCTCTGGTGAATAGACACATTTTCTACCCGGTAGAGACGAGCAGGAACTAGATGGCCGTCCTCTAACAGCTCATTGTCCTCTACGGAGTGCAGGAGGGCAGCCCTAATCCAAGTAGGACTAAACCATACTCCCTACATAAAGGTGAAGGCTTAACTTCAGGCACAGAGCCATGGGGACAGGCAGCAGGTTCAAGCTGGCTTGCGGGTATTCCTGCGGAGAGTAGACAGACAGCTGGCAGGAATCTGACGGTTGAGCTGACAGAGATGGTGTGGAGGACCAGGGTTGATATACTGCAGCAGGTTGAGCAGGTTGATTAGTGAGATTGATATCAGCATTTTACAAAATAAAGCCACTTGTGCCAGGAGTGAACCAGGGAGGAACCTGCAGAAGGTGACACCCACAAGGCGAGCCCACACAGACACGAGACAAGGACTAACACCAAATAAGGACAAACAGGAAGACAGGGGAAGATGAGCAGGGAATCATTTAGGCTGAAGAAGAGAGGGACCATCCAGCATCTGCTGCCACCCAGATGTCTTTTTAAGTGATGCCCTTGCTTAATTCAGCAAAACAATGCCAAACCACATTCTGCATGTAATTCAGCAGCATGGCTCTGTAGTAGAAGAGTCCGGGTGGTAAACTGGCCTTCTGCAGTCCAGACCTGTCACCCATTTAAAAAATGAGGGGTATCAGGCAAGAATGAGAAATTTCACTTTCAAAACTCCAGAAACTGGTCTCCTCAGTTCCCCAACGTTTCCAGAGTGTTGTTAAAAGAGCTGATGCAGCTCAGTGGTGAACATGATCCTGGAACAACTTTATAGAGATGTGTTGCCGACATCAAATTCAAAATGAGCAGATATTTTTTATAAAACAAAGTTTCTCAGTTTCAACATTTGATATGTTGTCTTTGGTCTATTCTACCTAAATAATATGGAGCCCAAGCCCTTACCATACACCACAGGGGTCCCAAGGAACCCCGGAAGCCCGCTGCCTACTTGATCTTCATAATAACTCACAATAGAGTTCGGGAATAGGCTGTGCAACCACCATTTTAAGAACATTTTTCACTCTGTTCTTTGATCAGTTTAAAATGTCACGTCACAATCACTTATCCATACTTGAAATCCACCGGTTGGTTATGATCTGTCTTGATTTCAATCCTAATGTTTTCTATATGTTGTTTAGCCACTGGCAAGTAGTATGCCGGGTTAAAGGTTTGTGTAACTACGTTTCCAAAACTTCCCTGTATCTGAATCGTTCCTAAGAGTGGAGCACCCACCACCTGGTGACGGACCACATCAGAATAACAGAGAAGATGAGAAACACCCGTCTTTATGTCTACTGGATGGGGAGCAGCAATTTTGTAGAATGTGGGTGGTTCCACACCCATCATGTAAACTAGAGGTGGAAAAAAAATCTCAAATGATATTCCCCTAATGCATTGAATTCCCATTTCTTTTGAACCTCACCAAAGTGTATAACTATATCGACGTTCACTAGTCTAAGATGGTTGTTCAACTCAGTCTTGAGCAGATTCACATCGTTGTAATATTCCCCTTTGAACCTTCGACGGTTGACTACACTCTCTGTCTGGGTCTCTAGGGTTCTTCCTCCACTCAGTTTGTCTTTAGGTGGGATATCAGTACTGTCTTGGTGTAATCAGGCTGTCCACATTGCAAAGTATTTTAGTCAAGTACTCCTGTAACATATAGCATACCAAAATACATACATATAATGCAATAAACACATAAAACACACACACACACACACACACACACACACACACACACACACACACACACACACACACTGAACACAACAATTAAGCAACATGAGATCCTAATAGTTCTCTTTCTGCTAATCCACATACGATGATTAAACAGTTGTCATGGCGAGTGGCGGCTAAACTAAAATCCAGTGTTTTGTCATCCATGCATATATGTATGAAGGCTTGACAAACTGACTCTGACACTTACCCTACTTCTGAATTGACTAATCCTGAGATGGTGAACAAACTCAGGATTGAATATACTCTGATCTATTGTTGTGGAGCCTGAGTTAACAGTGAGTGTGGTGAATTCAGAAAGATTTCATCAACAGAGGTTGAATGCCACGATTCACCATGGCAACAGACACAGATTCCTTTGAGTTCTGATGTAGGCAGAAATATTAACTATGTGCAAAGTTTAGATTGTGTAATCTAATCCAATGTGAACTCTGCAAATAAATCATGTTTAGCAGACACAGCACGTGCCACAAAAGAGACTGTTGAGATCTGAGAAAAGAGTACAAAAAAATAAATCACTATGTAAGTTTCTAACAAACTGTTAAATGTACTGTATTTCATACTTGTTCGTTTGTAACCTGACGGGGAGAAAACACAGGTAGAAGCAACGGAAGATGAAATTCAAGCACTGAAGAGACCTTCAGAAGAACTCGGCTCATAAAGGGGACCAATCCACTATTATCAAGGATCCAAATTGACTTGAATTCAAGGCTGAAGATATATGGGAACTGTAGATAAAAACACGCCATGCAAATAATATCCAGCTACTCACTCTCTGTCCACCACCAGGCAGTGTGTGTCGTTCTCATTGCAGATGATGTTAGCCGAGCGAACATCTTCACTGTAAACATGGAGAAACAGCTCAGCAAGACACAAACAATACAAACCCACATGTACACGCAGATATTTGTGCAGTGTGATGAAACATGTCCTCTTCAGCACACATGTTTAATCAGTTCACAGCATCGATATGATCAGATAAACCTGGTGCTGCTAGGTATGTTAATGTTACACAGTGACATGAACGTTCATCTGTATTGTTTGCTGTGTTCCTAAAGCACAAGTGTTGTTCTGAATATTTGGAAGGGAGGATTTCCTCCTGTCTCCAAAATAGTACAGTCAACAAGTGTCTCCACAGGAAGTGGAGGCGTTGGTGGGCTTTCTTGGTGAGAATTTTGGGCTTTGTAATTCATGATTGGCCTGTTGTCTGTGAAGTGGCGTTTCTCATCACCTGCTCTAAAGGCAGCATCCCGGGTCTTCAGGAGAGTGCGGACCTCTCCAGTCATCCGTGGTTTCTGATTGGAGTGCACACACAGTCTCAGTCACCGTGACATCATCAGTGTTGATGTAATCCATCACAGTCTCTGTGCACTCTTGCAGGTCAGAGTGGTGACTGTGAGTAGCTGCCTCTCTGAAGACGTTCCAGTCTGTGGTTTCAAGGCAGTCCTGAAGTGTTGAGGTGCTTCCCCTCTGGCCAAACTCAAATGTGTTTCCTGACTGGTTTAACCAGTTTCACTCGAGGTCTACATGCAGGCGTGAGCATAATAGAGATGTGGTCTGAGGAGCCATGGTGGGCCAAGGGGAGGCCTTGTATGCCTCCTATACGCTGGTGCAGGCCTTGTCCAGTGTGTTGTTTCTTCTAGTTCTTCAAAGTTTCTTTGGCTAGATTGTCTTTAGGTTGGCGTGGTTGATGTTTTCCAATACAATGAAAAATGCATCAGGGTGTGCAGCTTGCTGCTCGATGATGCCGTTGTTCAGTGCCTCCTCTGAGTGATCTTATTCTGTCAGCTCTGTGGAGACAGAGCCCGTCCAATGTCCGCAATGTTTTCATACTGCCAGCTTTGCGTAAAGGCAAAGACACAACAGTCTCTTATCTCACACCGAGTGGTCCTCTGCAGTCTCTGGTAATCCAGTTTGTTGTCCAGTGAGCATACATTCACCAGCAGAATGAAGGGTCCAGCCAGACGGTGCAGGCCAGCCTGGATACCTCCGGATTCTCTTACAGCGCTTACTGAGCTTCCTCCTCCTGCTCGTACAGAGTCAGTTAGGTTCTAGCTATAGACTCGGATAGCTCAGGAGGGGCGCGACTGACAGGCGGGACTACCAGGGTCGATCAAGCCAGGAGCAGGAACAGGAAGCAGGTATGGAACAGGATGATGAGCCAGACGTGGAGCAGGAACAGGGCGAGGAGCAGGAGGGACAGTGTCGGAGGCTGGTGGCTTGGCGTCGGTGGGCCGCCTGGGAGCGGGACCTCTGGGACGCTGGGCACCACGTCGTTGCCTTGTTATGGGGACCTGCCTAATGGCCAGCCATGTTCCCCACAATGCTGACTCAATGGTGGTTGAAGGCCCAGAGGCCGAGGACTCTAAGGCTGAAGCAACGGCTGGAGGGTCTGCAGTGGCTGCAGGGTGTGAAGGCTCTGAAGTGGGCAGTGACGCCAGCAGGTCTGAAGCCGACTGGCACAGAAACTGGATTAAAGTCAGAGGCTTCAGATTTAAACAGACATGATGGCTGCAGGTATCTTGTAAAAAAAAGCCTCCAAACACTCCAAACATCATGTTATATACGGCTTTAGCAACTGTGGGAAGTATTATTAACTCGGGCGTAAAAGACCCTATCCTTTCCATGAGAGTTAGCGCAGCCAGCTGGCGGTCAATGTGTGTCTAATGAAGGTCTGAACAAAAAATCTCAAATCTTTACTTTACTTTGGTGAGCCTCAGGGAGAGATGAGAACGAGTCCGTGGATACGGGCTCCATGTTTGCTGAGTTCCTACTGTTGGGTTGACAAAGGTACAAGAAGCAAACCAAGACTAGGGCTGATCTGACTAAAGCTAGAGGCTTAACATAAGTAACAAAAGAAAACCAAGCAAAGATGCAGATACAACTGAGAAACAAACTCAAATTCACAGAAGGGAAAACACACGAAGCACACTGCAGCTAAACTGAACTCAACACAACAAACTGACCAGGAGGAAAAGAAAACCAGACAGAGGTAATTGGTAGTGAGTGTAGCTGGAGCCGATTAGGAAACAGGAAGCAGGTGAGGCGGGTGTGGAGGGCAGGTAACAGCAGCTGAGTTGGGTTTTAAAGTCAACTACCGTATCCTCCTCTGTTGTCACTACCTGATAAGAGCTTTCTCTCCAAAGTAGTCACCGATTCCCAACGTCTTGATTTCCTGAGGTTCGGCAAAGCCTTCTGTGCTCTTAGTGACGATGACCTACACATTTAAAACAAAAGATAGAGGATGAGGCGCAGCACTAATGTTTGACTTATCACTGTTATATTGCTATTTGTTGTTGTTCATTTTAACCATGGAATTGAGACAATTTTTTTCAGTTTAAGGATTCATTTGATCTTAAGTTATCTTAATTAAAAGTATGCTTATATTGGGAGATGAGGATGATTAAGTAAAAAGCTTAAACTGTCATAATTTTTTTATATTATTGGCTGTATGGGATTTCAGTTTTGTGAAGTTGTCATGTTCAATTTAATCAAATTCAGTTTCTTTCAAGTGTAAAATCACCATGCAGCATGGTCTCACAAAATAACAGCAAAACAAAATAACCAAAACCACATAAAAAGTGTTAATGATTTTTAAAAGTGGTAACCTGGGATATTGCAGCAAGACTAAGGGATGAGTCCATCTTAACCATAAGCTTTACCAAAAAGGAGCGTTTTAAGTTTACTCTTGAAGCTAAAGAAGGTTTCTGCCTCTCAAACACAAACTGGGAGCCTGAAACAAGATGTTCCTAATTTTCTTTATTTTCTCAAGATGGAGAAAAGCCGTCATTAAGACTTGCACGATAATATAATTTTGGACAACCAAAGTTGATATTTTGTGTTCTTCAAAACAAAACCGAGACCTGTTTTTCATGCGTGCTGCGTGCGGTTTCCAGCTAAAATATACATGGAAAGGATGTGTGATCACATGTTGGACTGCAGTGTTGGGTTGCTGCTGTTGTATCTCTATAAATCGTCTCTACTCATTTGGTTTTTATCCACAATATTTACAAGATATTTGATCTCTGAGTACCGGTTTGCTGTTTTGTTTAAGATTTACTCTGGAGGGAGTTGGTTGACTTCGAGGATGTTGTAGTCCTTACAGAAATTATATTTTAATGAAGAGGGCATGTTTGGTAAGATTGTGTAGATATCTCACCTCTCCTTTTGCGATAATAAAGAAAGTATTCCCCTCTTCACCCTCTCGAATAATGTACTCCCCTTTTTCAAAATAGTCCTACAAAGACAGATGGTGAGTCATTTATTTAGATACAGTCTCAAACATTAAACTGAAACGACTACGGCACATAATTGGATAAACGCAGGAAAAAAGAACGCGGTGAAGTAGAAAATACTCACCACTTCAAGACAATCAACAATCTTGGCTAGTTTCTCCTCCGGCAGTTCTTGGAGCAGAGACACACTTGCAAAGAAACAAACAAACCTTCAGTACAGATCCTGATACATATCTTAGTCACCATTTATGACACAGTTACTGGAGCAGCACACAATATTTTTTGTATTAGCAATTGCAATTCTATTTATTAACAACATTACAACTTAAAAGTTATCATGATGATATCTGGAAAAGCTTCCAGACATCTTTTTCTATGATGAAATTAAAGTCATTTTGACAGAATAATCCAGATTAGTTTGATAAATATCTGTGTTTGCACATGTGTATAAAAACATAAAAAAGTATCTGGAGTTAAACAAGAACTGAAAGTAGTGTTTTCACTGCATAGTGAATTTGAGGGCTGCTTGTCTTGTTGCTGTCTGCTAACTTTACCAAACCTGACCAATAATCAGGTTATTAATAATAATAACCTGAAAATAATCAAAATACAAATCTAGTCTGTAAACTGCATCTTTAAAACTCGACTCAACTAAATATGAAAGTCACTTTTTAACTCTGACACCTGAATCCCACCTGATATTGGAAGCTATAACATATTTTCTGACAACATTGTGTGTATTTTGAATGAAGAAGCAGACATCAGGTATCACAGGTGTTTTCTGAATGCTGCATACGTTCTCGATTTGGTGAAGACATTTGATTTTCTGTATCTTGAACGTGTTTTCTTAAGCTGCAGTGCACTTTGCTCTCAGGGTGACTGTAGTGCAGGGGTCTCCAACCTTTTTCACATATTTTGCCATAATAAATTGTCCGAGGGTTATTTATGTTTAGTAACATCTACTAACATAGCTGAGCTCCACCCAAACCCTTGTTGCTTGGCCTGCGCTCCAATGCAGTTAATCATCTCAACAAGCTTATTCACCTTCTCTGTTTGTAGAGCGCTTCGAGCTGGAAAGTCACATGAAAAATTGCTGTAAACTTTGGAGGAGTGACGCTCAACGTTACATCTTTTACTGACTGACATGCTCGGACCCCAAATTACCGCAAATGCACGTTTACCGCAGGATCCTGCAGCTGTTAATCTGTGTCCAAGTCATATAACGGAATTATAACCTAAAATTTGGGTTGGGTAGGGCAGTCAAAGTTCAAGAACAATATCATTTAATACAGGAATTAGAAATTGTTCCTAATGTTTGCATACTAAGGAGCAGTTACCCAAAAGTTACAGCAGCGCAAATGTTGCAAATTAACATTTGCCTCAACAGATCTTAAACTGCACTGACAAAATGCAATAGCTTGCCAAGTCTGAACTAGAACTACACACCTGGAGTGTCCTGCCAACCTCTTAACAATACGTTTAGTTCAAAATATACACATCGAACCCGTTGGGGTTTTTGTACCTGCGCAGAAAGCTGAAGTACTCCTTATGTCTGGCCTGTGTGGTCCGCATCATGATGGTCTGGAAGGACTGGCGGTCCAGTGCCCAGATGTGAGACGGGGAAACAGCTAAATGGGAGCAGAACAATTAACGACTCATTATTTCATTATCAGTGTAGAGGAAAGTTAACGGTAATTCAAAATAAATTGTTTCATTTTATAGTACTCAGAGATGCATGCAGTAACCCCACAGCTGATAAAGCTAACTGTTTATTACATGATTTGGGTAAAATTTCAGATCTTTTTTTTTTTAGGTACTTTGGCAGTGCTACTATCACACTCCATATTATACTCTGGGAAAATGTAATAATGCATACTTTTCATAACCATTTCTTCCACCATCACTCTTAGTTATGCGAGTTGTGTTCCACTTCATAAATTCATATGCCAAAATAAGCAGTCATGTACCCGTTGTTTAAATATTATTCAATAAATATTACTATTTGACAAAACTTGTATGTAATCCCAAAGAAGAGACATTAAGAACCATAATTGGTTTGGTCTTATTTAAGTGTAAATGCTGCTGTCACTCACCTTTAACTGTGGCTGTTCTTTTACAGTTGTAGAGTATGGCCAGCTCTCCAAACGCTGTGCCCGGCCCGATCTCCCCCAGCAGCTTTTCATTCTGGAAGACGTCCAGTAGGCCTTCTGTGTGAGGATAAAAAAAAACAAACATGATCAAACTCATTTTAAAGTCTAAATTTGAGATGGATTCCTGTACAACCTGCTTGTAAATATCAAAATAATAATGTTTGCCTTCCTAAAAATAATATTCAACCAAATGTTTGGTGGCAACATCTGTAAAGCATGAAATGTCGTTTCCCACAGTAATTTAGCACTTCAAAATCCCTAAATTACTTTTCTTACATTTTGTTTGTATACCAGCTGATAACAAAAGCAATTATTTTCTACTTTTTAATTTTCAATGTGTCGGAGGTTTCAGAGATGCAAACATTTTGCGCTACGCCGACCTGCCAGTACGTAGAGGTAGTTCCCAGCTTCCCCCTCCTGGATGACCAGCTGTTCCTCAGTATAAACCTTCTCACACATGCAGTCCACCATCTCCCTCATGTGCTGCGGCTCCAGCTTGTTCAGGAAGTCATTGTTCATAATGGCATGGTTGATGAGCTTCCTGGTGCTTGGGCAAAAAGAAGCAGAAGTAAACCGTGTCAAGCCAAGTTGATCTATTTTGCCCAATATTACATATACTCACTTATACATTTGTTTCTAAAGGAGCAGGGAACAAATAACAGTGATGCCAGATTTGTCCAAAATCTTGTTTTCCCCTTGTATATTTGTCTCAATATTGACGATCCATTGCCACTTCAAAGATTCTAGTTTACGTTCAAGCCATAGACCTGCTGCCAATCTCATAGTGGCTCAATCTGAATGCCCGGGAGAAGAATGGATGCTCGAATGTGTATTATGTTCAATAACAAATGTGACACGATCAGTATTATATAAGTACTGTTTTTCAGGCATGGTTGTTATACCGCTACAATCTCTCAAATATGCTTCCTGGCTTCACGCCACTACATTATTTTCTGCCGTTCAAATTTATTCAGCAGATTTCCCTGAGTGTGTGTTTGTGTGTCCCTGATTACCACATCACACAGATGTGCTGTGCATTCAGTGAAAAGCAGCACACTGTTTCTGTCTGAGAGTAGTGGGCAAGCCCATAATGAGTCAGACCCTGCATTCAGATCCTGTGGCCTTTTGTTGTCCTCAGTGTCTCTCTATTATCCTGCCCTTCTAAAAAAAACCTTTCATATGTGGGGTATATTACAAAAGCTTGCCAGGCTTCTCACATCCTTCTGCCAATTATATTCCTTTTATGTTGCTGAAGGCTGGTCAGACTGGCTTTGGTTAATGGTTTGGTTTGACACTGTTTCTGTGGTGGTAATTTACCTTACAATAGTTAATAATGGATATTTCTATTTTCTACATCTACCAAAGTCTGCAGTACTCATCTGAGGTGTGATTGTTTGATTTTACTGACAGGTTCCTGCAAATGTTTCACAAGAAAAGCATTGTGAAGAAATGAGGGGCACTACCGAAACCCAAGAGGGCTTTTAATTTGAAACACATGCCAACATAACATATCTAAACAAGACTTTGAGACGTCATTATGAATCAATCAGTTGGCATATTAAAATTTATGACAACTTTGATCATCCCATTTGCTTTTATTGGCTCTAATGTGTGACGTTTGCTTTAGCACTTAAAACTAGCAGTTAAACAAAGTGTTTTTTTCACATTATAATCCATTGCAACAGCAGAACGGTTCCTAGAGAACCTTTCAAGTCTTTCGTATTCAAAACATGGACTTCGTGTGACTTTCGGTGTCCTTGTTACTTACTGCGAGGGTTTGTGGATGGCCTTTGTGATGGACACGTTTGATTCTTTGGCTCCTTCACAGAAGTTCTGCGAGGTTGGCTCAGCAGAGACACCGTCTTTTGCTTTGATCCGGCGGTGGACCTCCACAGCCACCCTGTGGAAGCGGCTTGGACCCTGGTTGATAACGCTGAAGCAGCTGCAGATGGGGTGGGACAGGGCTGATGGTAAGCTGCCCAGGCTTTTGTTGTAGCCAATAGCATCCTGGAGCTTTTCAACCTGAGAGATCTTGGTCTCTAGTTCCTTTCGAAGATGCTGTAGCTGAAGCTCCTTGGCTTGAAACTCTTTGTCTCGACGTGCCAGTTCTGTCTCTAGGTGGATAATCCGCAACCTGATAACCCAAATAGCTTCAGTCACCAAACGCAAAAGAGCTAAAGGCGGTCACACAAAGCCAGATTACTGTCCACAAACTCTGTATTCACAAGAACACACACGTGTGGAAAACATGGAGCAATAAAAGTTGGCCATACACCAATCAATAAATTAGGATTAAAGTTAAGATGGAGACCTGACCTCACAAAATCCTTAACCTTGAAACCAACCAGGGAAAGTCATTATTAATATAAAACAATACAGAGTTAAATGTGATAAAAGTCAGATGAGCATTTACTACTTTTTTACCCTTAAATGCAATGTGAAGGTCCAGTGGTTTTGTAGAGTTGGTGGTTGAGTCTTTCAGCTGATTCTGAACAAACACAAGAGTGGATCAGCAGGTTCCAAGGCTGCTGCTGTTTCATGTGCACAGCGCCGTGATGTGCACGGAGCAGAAGGTAGAACCCAAATGAGTACGTGTAATAAATGTAGTCATTTTATCATCATCGTTAGTTCATGTTACACAGTTTGTGAGCAGAGGTCTGTGATTTTTTACACACCTGAAACTCAAGCAGAGAGCACAAATCAAAGTTTGTGACAAATTACTGGGGAACAGAAAGACGTAGAAGTGATCCAGATCCAGCGAGTAGAGGTGGTGGGGAGTGATAATTGTGTTGTTGTGGGAGAGAAACTGTAAGTGGGCACATTGTCATGTTGCCATGGTGCCACAGGTCACGTCATTTGCACTGAATGTTTTTTCGCAGGCGCCTCAGAAAGTCACAGAAGAACTTGATGTTGACAGTCTGACTTTGAGACGAATTCACAGTGCACAACCCCGCGGATGGCAAACAAAACCCACCTGTTTGTTTTGGACGAAGATGTCCCGCCCCTCAGAAACGCGAATGTCAATCAAAACACGTCTCCCGGCTCATTGCTGTATTGCCTTAGGCATCTTGAAGCATTTTAAGGGTCTCCGTTGCTGATTTCCACGGTTTGACACAAAATGTGATGTGACCTCTCTGCTGAAATTTCAGGTGCGTAAAACATCACAGATGCAGCCGGACCTCTGCTCACATAAATGTTTAACTCAGGAACTTGTGATTATCAAGCAGCGGAATTTGTACCACCTACTCATTCGGGTTATACCTTCCTCCTGCTCCGTGCTGCGTACCATGCACACGCACCAACAGCGGCCCAGAACCTATCGATCCACCCTTGTACACTTACAGAACATCCAACAGCTTTTTCACATTTTCCTGGAGGGTTTCTGATGTTTCAGGCTTTCCAAGTTGAAAATTCATCCTGGAAACTAATAGTGCATTTATTGCTGCAGCGTAGTGGCAATTGAGGCAACTATTACACTTCCCCATGAATCCTGCTCTTGGTGTGACTATTTGGACGTACTTTGACCCTCCTTCATTCAAAACACATTTGTCTGATTGGCTTTGGTTCTGAATTTAAAGGTCCAAAAATAATTCCTCCTCCGCTGGCCCAAATAAACTTTATTTACAGAGTGGTTGTCACCAAAATCCTATATTATCAAGAAAAAGGTGCTCTGTTACTGCGACTATAAGCCAAAGAGGCACACTTCAGTAAAATTGTATCTGGGTTTAGGTATTGTTATAGCAAGCCAATATTGCCACCATCATAATCTGGAAATTATAACATTACCGTCTGTAATTTTCATTCAGCAGGCTGTCATTTAAAAATATTCAGCTATTTCACTAAGTCCTCAGCTGACACCGTACTTTAGACATGATATGTGTAGTTTAGCTCGAACATATGTTTGAACAACCTTTAAATAACAGAAACTTGGCAGCTTTATTTAAAAAAAATCCCACTTCCCAAAAAGCTGGGGTGCAGTGTAAAATGTAAATGAAAAGATGAAACCCATATTTGATTAAAAATAGTTCAAAGACAACATATCAAATGCTGAAACTGAGAAATTCTATTGTTTTATGAAAAATATGTGCTTATTTTGATGCCAGCAACAGGTCTCAAAAAAGTCTGGACAGGGTGAACAAAAGACTGAAGGAGTTGTGTAACGCTCAAAGAAACACCCGAATAAACAACTCACAACCAATTAGGTTAATTAGTAACAGTCTCTCAGCAGTGAAGACAGAGAGAGGTTCATCACTGTGAAAGACTGTGGACAAACAATGAAGAATAATGTTCCTCAACGTAAAACTACAAAGAATTAGTGGATTTCATCGTCTACGGTTCATAATATCATTAAAAGATTCAGAGAATCTGGAGAAATCTTGGCAGCTTTATTTAAAAAAAATCCCACTTCCCAAAAAGCTGGGGTGCAGTGTAAAATGTAAATGAAAAGATGAAACCCATATTGGGTTCATATCAGCTGCCACTGACCAGCTATCAGCCCAGCTAAGCTCAGATGTTGTGCCAGCATCTACAAAGAAGGGAGGCAAGAGCTAGGTCACTCGGTTGTCTGTGTAATTTGTCCTCCGGACCACAGGGAGGCATCAGTGAGGGAGCTGCTCTTTGCTCTGGATAGTGATTCTTTATTTTTCTACATCATCAAGAATGTATACTGGATGAAAGACAAACCTAGACATACACAAAGCACTTGCTCAACAGACACTCACACACGGTACACACACATACACACACATACAGTACACACATACAGCTCACATACACACATTCGGTTCCCACATACAGCTCTCACACACATACAGTTCACACATCTGCGTGCACTGCCTTTCTTGCTTGGTGTCACAATCAAAGATGAAGAGCTTTTGTTTTCTGTCTTTGGAGAAAAGGCCCATTAAAGGGACAAGGCTGGAAACCAATATTGGATGGTGGTGATCTTCGGGCCCTCCGTGTGTCGTCCCCCCCCCCCCCCCCCCCCCCCGAGCTGCTTTAGGATAAACTCAGGTGAAGTGGAAAACTTGCTTGTTATGAGAGCACTTAAAACCTTAAAAATTAAAATTAAAAATCCAGCATATGCTGCAATCCAGACAATGCTGGCTTTGCTTATTTTAAGTAAAACGATGCTCAACCACATTCTGCCCATATTTAAACAGCATCGCTCCGTAGTGGAAGAGTCCCGGTACGAATCTGACCTGCCTGCAGTCCAGACCTGCCACCCTTTTAAAAAAATTGGCACTTCATTAAATGAAAAATATGACCAAGGAGACCCTGAACTTTTGAGCAGATGAAATCCTATATCAGGCAAGAATGGGACCACATTCCACTTTCAAAACTCCAGAAACTGGTGACAGTGTTGTTAAAACAAGAGGTGATTCAACACAGTAGCAAACAGGGCCCTGTCCCAACTTTTGTGGGACATGTTTCTGCCATCAAATTATGTATTTTCAAATAACAATTTCTTTGTTTTAACATTGGATATTTATCTTTGGTCTCTTTTTAATTAAGGGTTTCCATGGTTTGCAAATAATTACATTCTGTTTTTATTTACATTTTACACAGGATCCCAACTTTTTGGGAAATAGGGTTGCTGCTTAAAATAAACTACATTGGCTGGCGTCAGAGTCAAGAGTCAGTATTGGTTTTCTTTGATCAAGATAAGTCAGCTTTCTTAAATTAAATGCACACAAACTATAATCTTTAGCCACCACAAATTGTTCTGGGGACTAATTTATTGCATTTTTGTACTTGTCACAGATGCATCTAAATAACCTTTTAAATACGGAAGAACTTTTACACTTATCATATAGATATTATGTCCACATAACAGCCATACAAAGATGGAATTTACACATCACATTCAACTAATTTAACATTAGGTTTTTTTAAAAAATAGAGTACATATATTAATAAAGTTTTATTCTAACCTAAGGATGTCCGAGTCCAGGCCAGGAGGGTCTGTGTGGATGGAAGCAAGGCAGCTGTTCTCCTCAGCCAGTGGGGCTTTCATCGAACCATTTCCCATGGCCAGGCATTGGCTGGCCACCATAGGAATGAGATTCAGGTCGGACCAACCACGGTGACTGTCTCAGACAAAGCTCTGCAGACAGGCAAACAGGCAAGCTTTCTTATGTAATGCCTTATTTGTTAAATGCAAAGACCTTACTATACTTCTCAATGACTCAACAATCAATGATTCTAATATATGAAAATCTGTCAAGTTGAATTAATCCTGCCAGCGCTGCCTTGAATCATCCTTTACACATACTACTCACTGCTCATAGCTGTAACTCATTATACTTTGTACGATCCAAATGTTCAAAATTTTCAACACAACAAACATCCATCACTGAATCTTTAACCTGCAGCAAGCCTCTAAATTAATGGTCTATTAACTTTGACATGATTTACTTACAGAGCGGCTGAAGAACGTGTCCAAAATGATCCGGAGGCTCTTACAAACATTCACCATGTGATCACTGCTTCTACTGCCAATTGTGTTAATGACAAGTGGATCTGCTGAGGGAGGGGGGAGGTGTGTGTGTGTGTGAGAGGGTGAGTGTGCGTGTGTGTGTGTGTGTGTGTGTGTGTGAGAGAGAGAGGGGGGGGTGTAATTTCTAATTTTATTTTCACAATTCTTTATTTAAAAGAAAATGTTACACAGCAACTATAAAACAGGATTATTTAAAAACAGTTCTCAACATTTTACACACACACACACACACACACACACACACACACACACACACACACACACACACACACACACACACACACACACACACACAGATCGTCCTCTGCAGATGTCTCTGTCCTCATGTAAACAGGCCTTCAGGTCCTTCCAGAGGGAATTTAAGGAGTTGTTACATGCTTGTTGTGAACATTGGAGGTAATCAGCATCGATGTAGCGGTGAAACGCTGCGTCCACTGCAAGTCAACGTGGAGCTTCACACATCTCTCCATCCAGGTCCAACTCTGTCACTCAGAACCAGTGTGATCTCCATTCAGAGGTCTTCTGGTCTCCGTCCAGAACTTTCATTCAGTCGAATCGGGCTGACAAGCTGCCACAGCACGGATGAAGCAGCGTACACTCACCATTTGAGCTCCTCTTTTATTCAACAATTATACAAATGGAACAAGAGCAAGAATAATAATAATAGTAATAATAATAATAATAATAATAATAATTCCTTGAATTATAATAAGGCCTTCGCTCCACTCGGTGCTCAAACCCTAATTAACTTCTAGACTGGTGGAAAAGCAGCATTGTCCGAGTCTGTATCAGCAAACTGAACCCGTCTGAGCAGAGTCGTCCCGGCTGCGCTGAGATGAGTACCGTATACAACGGATCCTCCGAGCAGCCTCGACAGTGAGCCGTGCTGTCCAACCTCTCTGTTTGAAGCAGATCACAATGGAAGTCTCCTGCATCCATTTGGGACTTCGCTCGACGCAGTGACCTCTCATCGCCGGACACTAACCGCCACAAAATAGTAAGTCCAACTGTCATTACTTCAATAAATCGTTTTCCACTGCTAATGATCCTTATTGAATTCCTAATGAACAGAATTGTCACTCTTTAGGAAATCATAGATACATTAATGAAATGATTTGATCAGCTGCACTCAGCAGATCTGAGCTGAATGAGTTCATTCATTTATATTTTAGTTATTGTGTTTCAGGACTTTATGAGTGAAGATATGCATTAAAGAAGACGGTGAGAACACGCGGGACAAAGAGTCGAAGGTGCTTTTTGTAGTTCATAACTAGTTTCACCAGGCGGATCACGTGGTTAACATCCGATGGTGCATAATTACGTATCCTAGTGGCGTCGGATCCTCTGAACACCGCGGGGCTCTTTCTAAGTCCTTATGAACTCTCCTCATGTTTCCTTGACCTCGTGATGTTTTCCACTGAGGTGAAGGAACAGAGCTCAGGAAAGGACTGAGGAGGCATTCTTTAACTGTCCCAGCACACCAGTGGGAAACAGAGTAGGAACCTGTCAAGTCTGTCGTCAATCCAGATATTAGCAATTAGTAGAGACTCGTATTAACAGTTATTATAAACATACTGATAGGTTTCATACGGCTGTAGATCGACTCATCTAAATAAATGTTACATTCACTTCTGTAATGTTGTGCAGAGACTCTTTGGGATGTGCCCTCAAAATAAATGGCAGTGGAGGTTAAGTTCAAGAAGAGGTAAGTGCAGAAAAACACATAAAACACAAAGAAAATGGGTTTCTTTATTTTGAGTCAGCGACAAATTACTTCAACTTTGTACTTATACTGAACCGTGAATCTGTCTGGCAACCAGTGATGACAGCTGTCGTTGTTTGGATTATAAAAAGTACAAATAAATTCCTTTGGACAACAAAAACAATATCGATATTGTAGAAACATTTTTTCGATTTCTTTTGGCTTTGCAGAAAAAAAACATCAAATGGACAATATATCTCATGTTCCATTATCAATATAGGAAAACAATAAAACAAGTGTAGATAGTGCTCCATACAGGCTACACAACAGCATGCAAACTCCGTATAATGCCCACTTAGTATTCTCAGTTATTGTTCTAAAATCATAAGAAGAGAATTTGAAACCAAACAAATTATACATCAATATTTCTACTTCGATCAAAGTAACTGTGCTTATGTACAGATTATTTTTTTACACGTATTACCTAATTTAAATAGAAACAGTCTGCCCCAAAGAAAAGATTGTGCAACTGCAGCTGTAAATACATAACCGCTTCACCTGAAGAGCTCTGCTCGGCCTCTCGATATATCTTTGTAATGCCCTTTAATAGCGTGGTCACACACAATGCGAGTTTCTAACCGGCATGTAGATGGCCATGCTTAAGATATATACAGTTGTGAAGTGGGTTTCCCTTTTTACTTTTTTTCCTGTAATTGTCTCTATTACCACACAGGACTGGACCTTGATAATATAACGATCACAGGTTTATGTTATTGCCACCAATTTGAATAATTACAACATACCTTCTGAGTAATCATGTTTTTTGTGTATATTTAGCTGAGTGTGTGGATATAATAATAATAATAATAATAATAATAATAATAATAATAATAATAATAATAAACGCCTCCCATGAGCCATCAGAGCCGTGAATTGGAGTGGGCCGATCTAACTAAACCAACTGACTACAATCAAGGTAAGATGAGTTATATTATGGCTCTACTGCAGCGACAGTATAAGTACAATAATCCAGTATTAAAAAAAAAGATTCGGGCCTCCTCATGTGGCTCCAAACCTCAGACTCACTGCCCCTCACAGGTTAAATCAAATCAACTTATCATCACTTCATAGACAGAAAGAGGAAATTGTCTTTGTCATTCGTAACTATAATAGTAAAAATGAGTTGAATGAGATTGATGCAGTTCATTTACAGAAAGAAATAGCTCTTTATATATTTCTTTGATCATGGCGTGAGGAACGACTACTGGGGCTCCCAGAGGGACTGGAAATTAAATCAGGGGGATGAATATGTCAAAACATTTCCAAAGACAAATCAAATAGCATAAACTTTACATCACACTGAATTAATTAGACATAAAAGTGAAAAAGGTCTGATTATAACTCTGATGGCCTGAATCTCATCTGGTTTTTTTTGTTTTCTATCCGAGTGCATTAAAGCTGAACTGAAGAGCTCATCAAGTGAAGTTCTACATACAGACTGAAAGCCTGAACAAACCTGTCGCACAGTCCACATGCTGCTGAGTTACAGCTTTGTATGTGATACAAAACCAGCATGTCAAACGTTTCAAATACGATCTCTTTCTTTGCATTCAGAGCTGTGAAAAACACCTTTTCTGGATAAAGTTGCAAATGTTTAATCAAAAGCTCGAATGTTATGTATTTACAAAGACCCGACATTCTGTTCCGAAACCAAATTCATGCAGTGAAATCCGTGATTCCTCCTCTGCTTGAAGAGTAAACTGTTACTACTCTGAAAAATTAAAGATGCAAACAATTTGTGACAAAGCAAATCAAGAAAATAAAGTTTCATATTTGTGCAAAATAGAAATGTGAAGGCTACATAGAAAAAGAAGGTTCTATGCAGAAACTTATATGCAGGCACTCATTTTGTTACAGCAACCAGCAACGGCCCAAACCTGCATCACCGTTCTGTCTTCATGTTTTAAAAATGAACTTCTTTGAGTTTCCAAACATTCGAGCAACGAGAGAAAAGGAAACGATGAGTCAGCGAGAGCTGTTGAAGTCTGTAACAAAACTTTAAAATAAATCACCGAGTGAATGCTACATTTTTTAACAGGAAAGTCGTTATTAAAAATGAACAACTACAACAAATAAAAATCTGATGTTATCAGCTCTGAATTATGTTAATGTTCCCGTTCGTATGATGGCTGAGAGCTCAGGGCACTGCAACATGGGAGACCATGCAAGTCGACAGAGAAAATGCAAGCAGATTTATGCAATCTAATATACAAAACACAGTTAAATAAATCATCAACTCAACAAAACAAAATCTAAAACAATTAACCAGACAAGGAAGAGGCTTACAAAACAGTGAAGGTGAGAACTTTCTTTCTTTGCTCACGTGTCTTTTTCTGGTGCTGCAGTACTTTGACATCTGTTGGTCACCATGCGTTCCTCCGTCTAACTATTTTCATTCACACTTTTGTTTTAAATTGAAAAATTCCTAATTGTTACATCTCAATAACTAAATAGTTTTTGTAAGTACACCTGCACCTGTTAACTTCTTTAGTTTCTTTCAATTTCAAACTACTTGACTCAAAAACTGAAAAAAAAACAAAAAAAAAAACAACAAATAAAAATAACAGCATTTTGACCCAGGTCTGTTTATACGGCGGCTGTCCACATGACGTAAGGAATGCTTCTGTACATTTGATTCTCATTGAAACAGGACATCTTTTTCTCATGTGAAATTCTGACAAAGGGCATTTTTTGGATTATTTGCACGTACAGTGAGATACGGTAAATATTTAGATGCAGGTGTTTTAGTTTAACCAAAAATCAATTAATATTTGGAGTGAAAAAGCAATAAATAATATCAAAAACACATTAATCTCCTTGATATTTCTGAGTCAAAAAAATTAAAGTCTTTTTTTTATTTACATACACCTTGTCTTATTGCATGTGATAGACACATATGGAGGATGAAAATGTGGAAATTGTAAAGTTTTGGTGAACAAGAGGTCAAAATATATTACAAATTGTAAATGTATTAAGAAACAACTGTCAATCATCTGTACATGATCAGCGTATCAATACTGCCCTTTGAAAATGTTGATGCTTTTTCTTAAAACACGTTTCATCAATGCATTCTATTTACAAAGACTGATTACTTTTATATATACAATCCTTTGTCATATATTGTACAATACTTACACATTCGGCATTAAACATGGTGTCTTTTAACACCTCAATACAAAAAAATAAAGAATATCATATAACCAGGCACGGTGTGTTATACTGGTTTCAAAGTATTGCCTGTACAGCACAATCATTCAAACACGATATCATAGCTGCAGCTAAAAGGGATTTTTGAGAAGGCAGTGTGTCAGATAATATCAAGAAGGAATCATCAAGAGGGTCTCCCTTTGTTTTGGGGTTTTTCATGGAAACACATCGCATTGATCTGCTCTGTGAGCTGCTCTGAATTTTTTTTTGTTTTTTTGTATCACAGTTACAGTGATGATTTAACATCAAACAACCATAGCAAGTGTCCACTTCTCCTGTTCACTGGGAGTTCAATAAATCAAAGTGTTAGCAGTGGAGAGAGACGTCAGTAGCTGGAGCATGTCCCTGTGGCTGTGGTGGTTGTCCTGTCCAGAGAGGCTTCAGTGACTAACTGCAGCATGGACTGAGGTCTCTACTATCCATTATTGAAGTTAATGTGCTCCCTGCTGCCACCAGCCTCCGACTCTACCGGGCCTGTGTCCAGTTTCCTGAGAAGAAGCTGAAATGCCAACTGCAGGTTTGGGTAAAAACTCAAAGATATCTCCGAACGTCTTCAAGTCTCCGTTCTGTGGCTTCATGGAAACGATCTCTGGTAGTGCTACTTCTTAGCCAGTTGAAAAGGATGTTGACCCTTTAAACATATGCATGAAATCAGCTTAATCAATTTAGAAACACAAGCAAATAGAAAATGGGAAATTCAAATTGCATAAGATGCATCAAATGTTGTTGCCCTGAACTTGTTCTGCAGTTGTTCCTCAACCTGCCTTCTCTTGTCCTGCTTTCTGTCCTCATTTATCTTTCTTAGACAAACGGATCAATTTCTCTCACAGTTTCAAACCAAATTCAACCTCACACCACCTGCAACCCATCGCTTCAGACATCTAGTGATAATAAACAGATCGTAGCTCTTTAGGGATTTGAAGTCAGTGTCCGAGACTCATTGACTCTGCGAGGATGCAGCTTTGACCATTTTTGGTCAACTTCTGTTTTTGTATTTAATTACACATTGTGTACACAGTCTCAAGAGCTTAAATTAAATTAAAACAAGCAAACATCCATATTAATAATAAAAGCCCAGGGCCATGTTTTCCTTAAAAAAAGCATACTTATGTTTTATCAGTGAACGACTTCTAATGGAGACCGCATCAGTCGTCTCATTAAATCAACACAAACAACATGTTGATATGGAAGTGACGGTGCCCTCTGGTGGCCATGTTATGATGGAGGCAAGGACTTGAGTCAGATGGCATAATTTAAGGTTTAGTTCGAGAGCCGCAAAGTGTTAGTGACAAGTGTTAGTGTGGACTTCAACACCAAAGACTGCTCTTCTTTTTCCTGTTTAAAACATTCGTCATAGTTGTTTCCTTCAACCACGACTCTCCACACCGAGACCCCGTGAGCACTCGGCTAATGTTTCAACTTTCCACCTGAAAAACGATCCTGAATTTCAGCGTGTCCCAGCCTGACTCTTTGGGCCCTACGGACTCGGGGAAATGTTGAAATATAAGGAGCCTTTAGTCTTCACCACCAGGCCAAAAAGAGATTTGAAAAGCTCCAAGTAAAATTAGTCATTTCTACTTCAACCTTATCAAAACTGTAAATTAGAGAGTGAACAACAGCCTTCTGAACAATGAGTGAATGACTCTGGTAAACTTAAATGGGGAGAGAAAAACCACCTGCTGTTCTGTTTAGTTGGAGGACAAAGACCAAAAGATCAATGTCTTTAAAAATGGCACAAAGTTATCTGTGGTGTCATCTTAAACACGTTCACATGGCTGATTATACTTTAATGAACCGTTCGGATTTACATGAACAGCTTTGGTTTATCTGCTTCTTGTTTGAGGATGTTTATATTTCCGTCTGTTGTCAGACTATTGAATGAGCATAATCATCATGCACATCTGTCCCAAATAAATGAAGCCTACTGAACCTACAGGCTGTAGGCTGTTGTCACCTACTTATTTCCCAGGTCCAACTTTCAGATTGGGCAAACTGCACCTGTTACAACGTACATCAGCTCCATCTAGTGTGACTCCTAAAGGCTGCAGTCATAATGACTGCAACAAAGGAGGGAGTGAGAAAGAGTGAGAAAGAGTGAGAAAAGTCAAACTCTCAGCTGATTGCTGTTTGTGGGCCACATTAAAACTCATTAATTACATAAGTTAACTTTTGCAATATAGCTACTAACAAAATGGCCATCGAGGACGAAGTGTCTAAAATGGTACGTAACTGTTCACTGTCGAGGACATTTTACATTTACAGCTTTAATCACTAGTTGTTTTACAGTCGAAGATTTCCGTATACAAAAGAGATGAACGGTTTACATATGATGCTTCGTTATAAATAAAACTAACCAACAGTATGTACAACTACAGGAGAAAAATTTGTCCATTAACAGAAAATAAATTGATTGTTTTGCTTATACTTCAAGCAAAAATACTGACGGTGATGATTTCTTTAGTTGATTTTTACATATTATAAAGTTAAATTAATGTATGAATTAACTAATCATTTGCTGCAGTTCTATACAAATGTAAAAATCACCTTGATCTAATGACATATCACAACAGGTTATTCTTTAGATTGAATACTTTCAACAGTTTAAGTATTATCCTTTTTTCTGATTACCTACTTTTACTTAGGAACAACCTTCAGTGTTAAACTTGTTCTGGTGTATTTTTTACACTTTGCATTCGTAGTTCTACTTCCTAAATACTTCAGTGGTATTTTCTTTAGAAGATCAAGCACAGTAGAAGAGAAACTCAATCCAAGTTAAACCGGGCTGCAGTTTTACATACTGCTTATCTCTCGTGATATTTATGTACGCAGCAGCCGGTTTATTCTAAACTGCTGAGAACAGGAAGTGAGTTTAAGATTGGTTTTGTTTGGACAACACAAGTTTAAAACCAGCTCCTCAGAACGGGACCGCAGCAGAGCCGATGACACGGTACCAACCCCACAATGTTTTTTTCTGTTTCTTTTCTAAAATGCTGTCCTGCAGGTCCACAAGACAACAGATGACACAGTTAACTACAGAGAGAGTCGACAACTACCATCACAGCAGTCTCTGGCATGCAGGAGTGAGAAGGTGTAAAACAGTTCGAACAAAACCAAAATCCTCACAAATGTATGTTTAATTATGAACTCATAATTATGAAATTCCTTTGAACACAATTCAAATTTTGAAGATATCTGAACATAAGTATTTAATATCTTTATGACAAGAAGATGAGGGCAAGCTGGTTAATGTGAGGTACTGTGCAGCAAGACAACAACAACAGTTTATTGCTGGCCAGGATCCAACAATAACCTCTCATTGCAACATCAACATCAAATCCAGGCAGAGCAAAAGACGAACAAAGGTTTGTCAGAGAGCAGCAGCGTGTCATGAATCATCTCCACTCCAGTCACTTCTTCAATTTCTTCAACAGTCGCGTTGGAATGTTAATGAACACATCTTCTCCATTAACATGTTTGTTGATAAGAAGTCTTTGTTAAAAAAAAATCTCCATTGTCAAAGCAGATTACAGTTCTCCTCGTTAGTTGATGAGACAACGTGATGATGGCAGCAGCATGCTTTGCAGGTGAGCAGCAATATTTCCATCCAGCAGTGGAGGCTGAACACCGTGTTTCAGGTTAGAAGACAACCAATCTACAAACACTACAGTTAAGAAACAGTCAAGACACTCACTAAACAGGAAAAACTATTTACAGTGAAAGAAATATACACAAAGCTAAAACATAGTTGTTGCTTTTCTGCTGCACAACTTAACACGTAGTTTTCAGGATTTTCATGCCTGAACTTTAAAGCTTGAAATAATTAAGACTTCTTGGTGAAATCGCTTCTCCATGACACGTGTTTACAGAAAGCTGTGATTGTTGAGAATATTTCATGATGAATGAAAGAGCCGACCTTAGAGACGAGATTTAAGACTGTCACCTAATGACAAATGAACATATCACTCGGCGTGGTGTGGTCTGGATGTAATGCCTGCCATCAGAATCAGACATCCCATACCAGTAAAAAGACACGCAGAAGGTAAAGATAGCAATACAACTTCAGTTGGAGGGAACAATCAACATAGCAGGTACCAGCTGACGCATTCATGCCATGAATTTGTCCTGAAGGTGGCAATATAGGAACACTCATGGAGCATCTAAAACCCAGAGTCCCTCCGGGAAGCATCATCGTGGTGTAACAAGCTGGTTGGAGCTAACGAAGCAATCATCCCAAATCATTAGACATCTCCTTCAGGCCAGTGTTTACCTGAGGAGGAAATTCATTGGCAATCTGGCCATTATTTTAGGAATTAACTCAACAGGGAATTTTGACTACTAAAACTTTAGAACAAAAATATTCTAGAAATTTGGAAAAATGATAATCTAACAAATGAATTTGCAATAATTTAACATATAAAGACGACATAATGCAGGAAGCAAACAATATAGTAATCAGTTGTGTGCGATGTAATGTGTATCTTTCCTGTGCCCTTCACTGGCTTCGCCTTCACACACCAACATGGTCATGTCTGGGAAAGATGGAGGCCCAGCTGTCAACAACTGTAACTATGACTATAACCGTCACTATATATAGTACTTATTTGCCAACATATACACATTTGCCGATGTATCTGCAAAAGGCAAAAAATTCTGCAGGCTAACATATATCAGTCTTGCCAAATTATGCCATTCATAGAATGCATTCATAGTGTTCATGAAATACTATAAATACAAGTAAGAAACTAAAACGACAGAAATATAAAGCTTTATACTTTTCTCTTCAACTTGTATTCTGATTACAAGTTGAGATCAAATGCAAAGCTTTATGCATTGTTGTTACATTACCAGTTTCAACAGGATCCTTAGCAAACCACCAACCATGTCATTATCATATCGTAACGTCTGGACCAAAGTGCTTCGATGGATCAGCATGGTCATGAATAGGACAGAAAATCAAACTGGTGACAGCCCTCAATCTGATCTATTAAGTCAGCATGTTCGTCAGTAGACCGTGAACACATCACCAAAAGTTCAAAGTGCACACTTAAACCAGCTCACGGTTTGAAAATGGAGTAAAACTGAAGGGAGTGTATGTGCAGTGCTTGTCCATGTTTTCTTTATAACATTTTTATCACAAAACACAGTTCACCAAAGACTTTCCAAACGATAACACATCGGGCCCGTTTACGTCGGCCTGCCGTCGTGCACTTCTGAGCGCAGATAGGCATGTTCGGTATTTTGAACACAGGTTCAGACTGCAGGTGAGGCGCACCGCGGTGCAATGGAGAAGTAGGAGGGGCAGATCATTAGAAGGTGTGTCACAGCTCACTTCAATCATAGCCAATCAAATCAGCTCTGCTCGTTCCCTGTAAGCCTGCTGTGATGCAGCGGACTGTCAGTTTCTTATGGATGAAGAAGGAGCAGACCATCCAAACTTCAACCAGGAGGAAGCTGACATGTTTGTCTGGAGGTTCAGGCTCTGATCTCTGAATGTATGGTGCTACAGTCGGCCTCCATGATGATGATGATGATGGGCTTGGGAAGAGGTTATTAATATTATACGGTAGATCAATACGTTTTGAGACGTGCACGGAGCAGGAGGAAGGCAGAACAACAAATCACCATCGTTTTTGTGAGCGTCTGCTCAAAGCATTATTTCCGTGGACATGAGCACACATCTGGACTGTGCTGACAGGTCATCATTGTAAATGAGAATTGGTTCTCAATTGATTTTACCTGGTTAAATAAAGGTCATATATACATCAACTTCTGTGTCCAACTCTGGAACTCTGTTCATGAGCACTGAAGCCAGGAAAACAGCCCGTCTGTCAGATTTAGACCTGGTGTGAGCTGGCGGACGGCTCAGAGGAAAGTCCTCCTCAGAGTTGACACCAAAGTAGCACCGCTCTGGAATTTGGGTTCGCCTCGGCGCAAGTCTAGAAAACTGTGTACCAAAATACCACAAATACTAACTGGAAACTAAAATAGGGCCCGTAATGTTTCCAGCCCCACAACTCAGTGCAGCATGGTCTAATAGGACAGAACAAAACAACATAATGCAATAAGTTAATGAGCATTATTGACTTCACATTATGCACAAATATCATGCATATGTATCCAAAATATAATTTTTAATTATCTGACTATACCAAAATAATGCATAGATATATAAATCCATTAGCCAACAAACACTTTAATACGTATTAAATAAACAATCTCTACAAAAATCTCTTCGACACATATTTTTTAGGATTTTTAAATTTTTCCATGTATAACACGAGAGGAAAAGTAAAAAAATAAATATCCTATGTACAATCACACAAGCCATTCCAGTTATCGTCACTGCAAGGAGAAAGCAAAAGGCAAAAAATCAAATGTTAGTTCAGACAACGTTGGTGGTGAAGTTAGCATCCAGTACGTGAGCAGCTTCAGTAAACTTACTTTATTCCAACATCCTGGTACGGGTAAGCCATCATCTCCCTGCAAACACAAAACAAGTTGCAGAGTGAAAAATATTGCACACTGCAGAGATGAGCAATATCATCATGCAGGGTGTTAAGCAACAATGCATATAAAAGCAATTTATAATTAAAAGAAGAAAACAAATGTTGAAATGTGTAGACTACTCTCTGGACAGAGTGTCGAACAGTTACTTGTTCCTCCACGGGGTACCACCACAGTTCTGGAAGCACAATTCAATTCGCACTATTTCTGGTTATTCCAGTTATGAGTTCAACCTTTAGCAGCTGAAACCACTTCACTTTAAGAGTCTGGGTCAAAGATTAAATCTGTCACAGTGACAAAATGGTGTTTTGTACTCTTGCAGCAACGAAGAAGTCTCGAGCCCCAATTTAATTTAAGCCAGTGATTGACATCTTCACCATAGAAATAACCATGGTTACCGGTGTAAAAAAGTACAGCACAACAAACAGACAGAATAACAGCGTGTTTACAGATTCTCCAGAAAGTCAGGAGAGTAGCATGTTCCTATGATAAGGAGGATTAAGGATATTATTGGAATCAACTTTTTTCTGCAGTTAGAATTGCTTCCAGAACCAGAGGGTCCCCCTCTGTCCTGAACCCCAACTGTATACTGTGGAAGAATTCATAACTTTCATTATAAATACAGAAACCAAATCAGACTCTGTATATAGAGATCATGTTTACAGTGTGGCATTGAGATGATTCGGCAGCAAATTTAGAAGAGCGATTGATCGATGCTGCTTTACGGCACACAGAAGAATATTACTGTTGTTCCAGGTGAAGATTCACATTTTTCTGTCTCTTCCAGAAAGACAGAAAAACAATAATAGCCCAGCGGGAGAATCACATTAACATTTAATCCTTGTGAAGACGAACTGTGTCGTAAAATTGGATTTCAATAGACCACAATGCCATTTTTGTGAAACCGAGACTACCAGCACTTTCCAACATGGTTTCATTCATTTTAATAATCATTCTGAGGTGTTCCTAAATATACAAACACAAGCTACAGAACTAAAATTGTAAGCCTTACCCTTACCTGTGAGGAGGGAATTCAGAAAGCAAAACTCTTAAACCCATCACCAGACCTATGAACCATGATCAAGGTTTCTTCCAGTACCATATATAAACACCTAGAAGCCCTTCGCCTCGCAAAGGAACGCTACATGACATCATGACAATTGGCTGTGAATGACAAGATGCATGTTGGATCAATGAGCAAATGCTGCAATAAGACTTTCCATGCTAATACCAGGACGCTGGTATCTTCTTGGACCAAATAAACTCATCAAGCTCCTGCTGTTCTTTTCACTACGTGTGGTATTCTGTGGCCATGAAAATGGAAAGAAAGGTGCTCCATGCAAAAGAACATTTGATTTTTAATCAAATAGTTGCTTGAAATGCCCAACCCTCATACTTGACAGAGCAATTTCAAGGTGAAATATTAAGATTAATTTTGTTATGTAGCTGGTAATGTTAATTACAGTCATAGATCTGCATCTGAATTTAGCGTAGAAGGTTTTAGTAGAGATGGAAAGGTTGAGTTAAATCATTATTTGTTCTCAGAGGGAAAGGCTTATTCATATTAGTTGTACAGGAGGCTAGTTGGAACAGTTCAGTCTTATTACTCCGAAGGGAAGCGAAGAGAAAATGACAAGTCGATTGAAACTTCCATGCAGACGTGCAGGTGTGATTCAAACATCTGTAGTTCCCACAATGAGGTGCAGTTAGAGAGAGCTAAAAGCATGCAGGGAAATGTGAAGGGAAAGAAAGAGCACCATACCACAGGGCAAGGGGCATCCAGCCCATCCAGGCCTGGCAGGCCCGGTTCACCTTTCTCCCCTTTAAAGCCTCGGAAACCCTGTTTGTGAAATCAGCCATTTAAAACCAGTTTTGCAGCTAAAGTGCACTGGAAAAGTGTTCGTCCTCCACTGCTTGATAGCAGAAGGATCTTCTGTCCACTGGGTGACCGCTTGTAGGTTTCCTAAACATGCAGGCAGCCTGAGACTGACAGGAACCGGACGCGCTGAGAGGAATTTTTAAAGCTGATTAAGCTCCAGAATTCTGCAACAAACCTGAATCCCAAGAAAATCAACAAAGGTTTCAGATCCGTTTTGAGCCATTTTACTGCCTAATTTGAACATCTCAGGAATGAGGCGCTGATGGATGTGGCTGTGGAGAAGGACATCGGGGTTACCTCGCTTGGCCCACTACCACCATGAGCCAGAGATGTTTGGGTCCAATATGGTCCAATGGAATATATTTCTTTTTATCTGGTTGTGAATTGTTTGGTGCATCAACTGGTCAGAAATTTGGAAATACGTGTAGTACGTACGTGGGCCAGGAATGAGAGGTTTTATATGGGCTCCAGGTACAGGACTCTAGTTGATCCTCTTCCTACAATGCAAGGAAATAGTTCCTGAGAGGCAGGAGGGAGGCTGAACATTCATTTGATAAGCAGCATCTGCTTGGTTCCTGTCAATCTCATCCCTGGAAAAAGAGGTTCCTCAGTCAGAGCTGAGGTTTGTGCTCCTTCCACATTTTTCACTCGATAAATATGTTCATCGCTGGGCCACAGAACCTTTCCTATGTTCTCACGAAGCTTTTAGTCGTCACAATATCCATTCAACCACATATTCCCAAGAGGGGACAACTTGACCAAACCCTCCCTGAGGTTGATGAGAACCTCCGAACACCAGAGCCAAAAGGAAGGCGACTACTGGAAACCAATGTTTTAGAGAAACTGAAGCTCTCTTGGATTATGTTTGATTGTAAAGCAGTGCTCCTTCCCTTTGCCTCTTGGTTACACATGGAACTACTGACATACCAACGGACAGGGGGCATCTAATCCAGGTGCTCCTTGGTCTCCCTTATCCCCTTTGGCCCCCCTGTTGCCTTTCTTGCCCCTCTCTCCCTGCAAACAAATGTGTATTGAAAGAGACAAACTTTAATCCTCCTCATTAATCCACACATGAAGCAAATGCTTTTTTATTGTAAGATTTCATCTGTCACGAGTGCTTACATACAGTATATGTAATTTAGACAAAAAGTTATACGTTAAAAAATACGTTATTTTCATTAATAATTTGATTAGTGTGCCTTTTGCCTTTTTACATTTTTTTCAATGTAAATGTAGTGGAGAGGGAAGGAGCGGAGGTCGTTAGGGAAGAGACATTAAAGCCAGTTGATGAGCAGGTTTTTTTTTTTTTTTTTTTTTTTTCTACCTTAGATCTACCTACAAACTACTAAAAGGAGCTTTTGGAAGATTTGTGAGTGAAACGTGAGCAAGTGACCAATTTGGCTTTAATCATGGGAGATAATACTGATGAAAAAGATGTGACATCTAAAATGGTGAACAGGACAATGTCCAAAAATAAAGTCTAAATTTTGGTGAAATGAGAGATGAGTCATCATTGCAAAAAAACTGGTTGATTGAGGAAAATGTAAAAAGTCCCAATGAGCATTATGTTCAGAGAGGACAGATGGGTTTGACTTTAGACGGTTTATTTCATTGTTTCCTACCAAGTCAGTGTTTTTTATTAAGTGTCTTCAACACAGGGAAGAAGGTCTTTCTCTACCAGCATAACACAACCCAATGTCTGATAGAGATGGAGAGCTCAAGCTGCATTGTGGGTAATGTAGATGCTAGGTTTTGACCAGGAAGTACCTGGTGGTTCTGCATTAAGGAGTGGACTGCTAACTGGGTGGAGTACACTTTTAACATTAACACCTGCTCATCAACATCAAAGGCTGTAGGAGATCAAACAGAGATATTACAGCATTACATATGAGGATATATATATTTATTATATATAATAATAACGGGCTTTTCCAGTGCTGTCTCAGCATCACTTGTACAACTGTGATCTTAGATCTTATCTTTTCTCACATGGCTCCAGTGCTTCTGGCTCGACTGCATAATACATCTGTGAGTAGGGCTGGGCGATGGGCACGAACGTCATACCGCAATGTATTTGGGCTGAATGGCGATATCCAATATATATATATATATATATATATATATATATATATATATATATATATATGTATTTTGTATGAAGCGGGCTGAGTGTATATTTGTAAATCAAAGCCACGTGAGAGCTCATAAGCACTTTTATTAAAACGGATTAAATGAATAACCCTTTTTGAAAATATACAGCTGCAAAACCCATCACTAAAACATGATATAAAATAAATAGCCTATACTCGATCAAATCAGGTCTTTCTTTGAAAATGTCCAGTCAGTTATTTTCAGGATCAATAAGCCTGCTGTGCTGTGTTCCAGGTAAGATGATGCTTCAGCTAATTACCTGCTGTACATCTAAACTGACACTAGTTCTGCTCACGTACTCTTAGCTCTCCTTTGTTTAGCGACTTCCTCGTCTGTCCCTCGTATACCTCGTTTGTCATTAAATGGACTATGATTGACAGCGGTTCCCATACAATATGGGCACATCATATATGTGCACTTATCACACCCGCTTGTCCTACTGTTAAAAATAAATTCAGCTCTAGTGTCCTTTAGTACGGGTTACGAGGTCGCTTACATTAATAGGTCATCTCAAAATAAAGGATCTCTTTTTTGTATATTTTGTATATCTCCAAAGAATAATGTTGATATATAATGAAAGCTCAAGATTATATATCTACATGAAAGCGCCCAGCCCTCGATCTGAGTAGATTCATGCAGTCGTGTTTCAGTTCTATGAACTTTGTCTTACTATTCTTTGAGGGTGTGTTGTGCTTCTTACATAATTATAATTATACAGAATTAAAAAGCACCAGTTCAACAACTTTTAGAAATTCAGTGCAGATATAACAAATGAATAATCAGCAGCTGCTGTAAATGCACTGGTTACATGTTGAAAGGTTTCGAAGGATGTCTGTGTGCATTTCTACCGAACTAACAAGTTAACCATCTAAAAGATAATTAGCTCAGAAACATGCAACATTGTTGGTGTGCTTGGACCTAAACAAATAAATGTTGACCATGTGATGGGAGAGCACTGTCGCTAATTGGGGACATTGGTTAGGGACTCAGGGGTTGGAGGGACTTAATGGAGGCTTGCGAGGGAGAGGTAAGGTTAAGTAGGAGTAGGAGTAGCAAAGAGGAGGTGTAAGAGGAGGAAGATTAACCCAGGACTACATTAGAATGCAGGAGGAGGAGGAGGAGGAGGAGCAGGAGGAGCAGGAGGCCAAGGTTTGTGAGAGGGAGAGAGGGCAACCCCTGCAATAAAAAGAGCCACAGGCCACAGAGCAAGGTGGAGGGAAGGAAAAGGGGATAGGAAGACCTGCGGAAAAAAGGAAGACAGGACAAATAGTAAAAAGTCTAACTCTATCTCAGAGCTTTGTCTTCAACACTTTCAACTGGACGGTCACATTTAGGTCTGTTTGTCAGAGGAAATATTCTTCTGGTTTTTGGGGGTTTACATTGAAATCCAGGCCAGTTGAATGTGCTGAAAGAGCTTATGAAATGTGAAGACTGAAAAGATGGGAGTGGAAATATTAAAAGAGTCACAGGTTAATGGGAAGGAAACAGAAACATTCTCCTAGGGGAAGGGTATGTGAACATTACAAACACACTCATTTACCTGGAAATGGAAGACAGTTTTTACACAATATCATTTTGCACAACTGTTTTGCTTTACAACGGTATTTAAATGAGCAGTGTGAGAATATGATAACATATCAATCTCATTTTTGTGTGTTAAATCTGGAATCAGAACATGGTTAGCATAGCTTAGCACAAACAAGGAAATAATATTGATTGTAGCTGTTTGAACACAGACTTGTGACTGACATGTTGACTTCTAATATGTGGATTTAGTTTATACTTGAAAAGTACAGAAAACTTTGAGGCAACATATCCCTGTATAAATAGGTCATTGATCAATAACATCTTTTTTTATTTTTATTTTTAAAAACCTGCCTTCATATTCAAGAATTATTGGTATCTTCATGGAGTTAAAATTATTCCAAAGACCCGAGTGATCCTAACGTTTAAAACAAAGCCAATGCAGAACAATTTATTACATAATATCTTGATGCAAAATAATCAGAATCATTAAAGAACATAAAAATCAAAGCAAACGATCTGCCTCATCTGGCTTCCTTTTCCTGAGAACATCCACGTGTTGATGTTCACAGCTTCAATGCACATCTCGTCTTTTAGTGTCTCTGAAGTTGTTTAAAACTATTCTAAGGTTTTCTAATGAAACTCCAATTGTAACAATTATAGTCAAATATTGTTTGTTGGTGCAAATACCAACCTGTTACTCACAAACATACGGGGCTTGTTTTGTTGTTGTGAATCTCGGTGCAGCCAAACCCAGGTCTAAGTACGGTTCGTAGGTCTGGCCAGCCTTTTGGTAATTTGCACACAAACGCCATCACGTGTGCCGCAGCGTGGCAGGAGAAATTAAAACATAGGAAGCGTGTCGCAGCCCAAAAAAATCAGCTCCTCCAATGCCCTCCACTGCTGTGGCGTAACATGGTTTTCTGAATGGCTGCAGAAGGAGCAGGCCAACACTACCAGACAAACGTTATGCAGGAAGCTGACAGACGTGTCCTGGAGGTTCAGGCTTGTAATTACAGAATTTATGACGCGACAAGTCGGCCTCCGCTGGCCGACGATGTTAAACGGACTTTTATATTATAAATGCCTCTTCAACTGGTATTAAGAGTGCGACTGACCAGGAAACTGTAAGAAGGGGTTCAAAGATGGAAGACGAAGGAGCATTTGAGAGCATCGATGGGTTTTGGGGGCGTCGAGCTCGACATATCATGTGGTGCATTAAAAATGTGGACAATTTAACTGAAAATATTATTTGCCAATTCATCAATAATTAAATGTTAAAGTGAACAAAGAACACCGTCCGATAGGAGTGAGCATGAGTACGTTACACCTCCAAGCTTATGAATCGCATCGGGAGCTTTGAGTGAACATCAAATTATGAATTACGTGGCCCGTTGTGTGTAATTAGCCCGAACCTTTGAGTGATGCAGGCTTAGACCAGATGAGTCGTGAAAAGGCTTTTGAATTGTTATCACTATTTGTGAGTTAATTGTAATTAATTTGTCGTTCGCCCAAGTTGCCTTTTATATCACGTGATTGAGATTGTCCTTAAATCTGAACTAACTGTGTGATTCACATCCAAGTAAACAGAAAGCTGAATGTTTTATATGATTAACTGAATCAGAAAGTTGCATTCAAAGAATCTTGTTTAAATTATGAATGTAAGTGGGATGAAATACGTAAAACATCCACCAAACCTGTCTGGGTTTTGTTGCTGTACGCTCTTCCCACCGCAGACATGAAAACTTAGACCTGGTTTGAGCTGGCAAGAAATGTAAACCTGTTTTCATCTAAAGAACGACAGCAGGATTAGTGCATCTTTACTGACCCGTCCTGTTCCACCCATCTCAGCGCCGCCGGGTTCATGCTCAGCCAAGAAAATAGCAACTGAACGCAAGTGCGCTAAAAAAGCTCCTTATGGTGTAAGAAATTGTAAATGTGCTCGATTTTGCGCTGGTACGGAAATAAAGCCCATAATGTTTAGTTAGTCTAGCTGCTGAATCGAATGAGGTGAACTGGTCTGTGTGGACTCCACAGATTAAATCTAATTTGTGTCATTAGCCCAAATCGTGTACGTACTTCTGCTATCTTTACTACAGGCCAAACACTACAGGTTGTCACTTACCCGATTTCCTTTGAGCCCTTGAGGTCCTAATAAACCCTGCAAAAAGAAAAAAACATGATATGTGACTGTTTTTGAGGAATATGCATGTTTGCTACACTTTGGGAAATGTGCTTGTTTGGTGTCTCAGGCCATGTTGGAAAAGACTCCTTTGAGTGAGGGAGATGAATACAGATCTGTTGTGTAACAAAGTTGAACTACAGCCACAGTCTGATGATCACATTCAGAATAAAACCATGGCAACGGTTGATTGACAGATGAAACTTTCCTTTTAGATCCAAGTGGAATTGTCTGTCAATATGAGTAAAGACACGACCATGCAAGCGAAGAACATTACATTACATTTATCTGACTCTTTTATCCAAAGCGACTTACAATAAGTTCATTTCAACCATGAGGGTTCAAAACCAGAACAACAGGAATCAAGAAAATACAATTTTCTTCCAGAAAGCCAAACTACAAAGTTCTATCAGTAAGTTCTATTTAAGATACTAAAGTTCTACTTTTTTGTTGTTGTTCCTATTCAAGGTAAAGTCTGAAGAGATGTGTTTTTAGTTTGCGGCGGTAGATGAACAGACTGTCTGCTGTCCTGAATATAAAAGATGATATGATAGTGATAGTACTATTATCAACTGTCTTATTGCTAATTAACTCCATTCAACCAAACAACAAATCCCTTTCATGGCTCTACGTGTGCTGTAACATACAACATGTCCTTAATATTTCTCTGAACAGGACACAGACATACATGAAAGTTATAATGAGGTCTCCATCTGGCTCTGGATAAAAGTGCAAACAAGCATATTTCTCAAAATGTTAGACAGTTGCTTTAAAAGTCTGAGAAATGTAGAGTTATGACTTGAACACAATGAGTGGATGAGGACGTCTGCTGCTGCAGCTCAGCGGGTGGAGCGGTGGAGCAATGACCTTTGTGAGGAAGGGTTCGAAGTTTTGTTGCGTGATCAACAACACCCCCCACCCCTCCCCACCCCATCATCCCACCCCCTCCCCACCACCCCATCACCCGTCCCCCCCCCCCCCCCCACCAACCCTACTCACCACAAACTCTCAGTTCTAGTTTCATGTACACGGAGAAGCCGTTGATGCTTCTGCACCAGCAGAAGCGATGAAACTTTCAAGCGATGAAACTTCGATCACGTACTCACAAAGGTTACGGCTCCCCCCGGCTCCTCACGCACAAAACACAAGTCTCTGAACTTTTTGAACCGCCCTCGTGTAGAAAAATGAAGATGCTATTCTTGTTGTTAGATGAGAGTTTTGCCGTGTATTTGTCAAAAGTTTGCTTCACAAAGGTTTTGGTATAAATTTAATATCATCATTGGACTTTGGTACAATCAATATAGTAGTATTAGTTTGATCTTTTCATTGTGCAGGTAAAATGTTTCTTATATAAACATCCTACTTTCAATGGTCTGAAAGCTGCTGTTTATTTCTAAAATGACATGTTGTACTTACGGGGATCCCTTGTGGCCCAATTGGTCCTGGTAATCCTGCATCTCCCTTTTCACCCTGAAGTGATAGAATAGTGTACATTTTAAACACTATGGTCTGTAGTTCTGAACCGGAAATTTACATTCAACATTTTGTATTATTTTATATGAGATTAAATATGTAGAACATCCACCAAACCCGTCTGTGGGTTTTTGCTGTTCATGTGCATTTGTACCAATTTAAGCCTTAAAAAATAAAAGAAATTGTCTGCCGGGTGCGTTGCACTTAGACCTGTTTTAAGCTGGCAGAAATTTAAGCCTAGTTTCGCCTCAGAAATAACAGCTAAATTGCACTGCAGGAGCATATGGAAAAAAGACTGCACTGTACCAAACTGAAGATACGCTTAAAACCACACGTAATCCAGCTCTGTGTTTATTTTAGAATAAAGAAGAAAAGAAACAGAGAAAAACTCACGCTCTCTCCTTTTGGTCCAGCTGGCCCTGACACACCTGCAGGTCCTATTAGACCCTTTAAAAGATAAAGGGACAATAAATACCTGAAGGCAAATAGAATAGTAGAAAAAAATACCATGATTAAATGTCTTCAATCAGTAAATCAACAAGCTTTGTGGTGGACATGAACAGGTGTCACAAAACTTAGGCCCAAATATTTCACTGATCTGGAGTGATAAAGTACTGAGACAATGCAATAATCTGCTGACACGTGAAGCACAAACCGCCAAGCTTGTTGAACTACTGTCAAAACTGTTAAAAAGGAGGGAAAATGAATAAAATGTCAACAGCTGCGGTTCTTTGTCTGAGCAGCAGTCAGGAATGGAGAGGAAGACTTTGCATCTCACGTATATCCAGTATGTACAGTACCTTATGTCCACATGTGATGTATGATACAGTCTAGATGTGCAAAATGACATGTCAACATGCAGCATGAGCATCTCTGCATGCTCCTTATGGATAGCTCTTAGCAACGGCAGCTTTGCAGCCTGCAGCTGGTGCAGAATCAGGAGACAGGAAACTGTTGAGGCAGAACTGAGGACAGAACTGAGGACTGAGGATTTACACCATATTTTGGCAGAAGGCTTTTATTTGAGCACATATAGGAAGTGTAAGAACAGAGATTGAAAATATGATAAAGTAGAGCTGATTTTTAGACAGTGTACCATACATCTGCTTTTGGAGAACTAATTCAAATATGCAGTGAGTGGGACATGATGGGCTCTATGTTCATCCACCAGGCGTCGGTGCAGATGCTCTGGAAGTAGATGTGGCCAACTTTTTTGGTAATTTGTTGAACACAAACAAAAAGGTGCATCTGAGGTGGTAACCCAAGCTAACCCAATATCATCATTCTAGTTTATGGCCGAGATTGGCTGCAGCGTCACGATGCAGGCCAACTGTCTCATTCACATCCAATTCAAAAGATAAAAGTCAGCCTACATTTTCTTTTGATTATCTGAGTCTGAAGGTTGCATTAAAAAAATAAATAATCTAGTTTTAATTATTTATGTAAGTGGGAGTGAATACGTAGAACATCCTTGAAACCTGTCTGAGGGGTTTTTCACGTGTGCTCTGTCCACTGAAGCCGTGAAAACAGCCCTCTGCCCGCTGCAAGGGAAATTTCATCTCAAATTGGACAATGAAACCGCACGGCG
Organism: Embiotoca jacksoni; assembly: GCF_022577435.1. Lineage (NCBI taxonomy): Eukaryota > Metazoa > Chordata > Actinopteri > Embiotocidae > Embiotoca > Embiotoca jacksoni. The sequence continues at coordinate 748,927 of NW_027185415.1, read as the reverse complement.
CATCTTTACCGACACACCAGGAAAATTGCAACTTGCACCAAAATGCCAATAGATCTGGATCTGCGATGCACCAAGCTCCAAAATACAGCCCATAATGTTTTACAAGATTACAGTTGTAAAACCATTTTGTCAGTAACGTGTGCTGGATAACTTCAGAAGATGACCTGTAACATATCTTTAGTATCTTTGCACTGATATTTGTGGTTCGTTGGGGCCTTTACTTGAACTGGAATAAACCATGTGGGCAGATTGGGGGATGTTTGCCATGAAGGGAGATTCTATCGACCCTGTCTGTCCTCAGAACCCGACCCTGAACAGTTCTGTCCTCGCACAGAAGGAAAACGGACCGGACGAGCATGGGAAGCAAAAAAGCAAGCGGACAGGACAAGCAGACATCAAGCAAGCAGTAGCAGAGGGGAGGGTGGGGGGGTTGGGAAGGCGTAAGAGGAAGAGGAGGAGGAGGAGAAGGAGGAGGAAGAGGAAGAGGAGGAGGAGGGACCAGAACAGGACTCGCGCCACTCACCACTGGACCTGGTCTGCCGTCTAACCCATGTGCCCCCTGGACAGCGTTGTACAGTTAGAAAGCAGAGGTGATTGGGGAGATGGTGGGAGGAAGGAGGGGTGGTGGGGGGGACGAGGGGGAGGTGGGGGGAGGGGGGTGAATGAAGCTGTGACTCAGGTGACTTCAACAATACATTCAAATGATGACATATGAAGGGTGATGAAAGAGGTGGAGGTGGATGTTAACATGTTAATGAGTGCTATTTGTTCTGCAGGACACGTGTGATGAACGAGTGTGAACACGCGTGAGCAAACTGTGACCTTGTTGCCGTCCCTAAGTTTATCAAACCACTGTTCCTGCAGAGGTTAGTAAACAATAGTCAATACTGCACATTTCCATTGCGTTAAATTATTAAAGTCAACAATATAATTACGCTATTTTCAATTGTTCTTCTGGAATAACTCATCTGAAGTGTGAATTCAGTCACAACACGCACCTGCAAATGTTTCACAATAAAAGCTTTGTTAATGAGATCCGTGCTGCTGATGTGTGACGTTATGGTGAGCGTATTGTGTCACTTCCTGTTGCAAACACTGCTGGTCTATGACAGCTCTAACCAATAAAAACAGCCCACTAGCCGAGGAGCTAACTGAGCCTCAGTGAGAGTTCAGAGCTGCACTGGGAGCTCAGCTGGTCTGCAGCAGGACGGCTCGGTGCCACTACGAAGGAGGCATGGTCTGAAACAAGCCCACGGTTCACCACCAACCACTTCCCCTCTCTAGTGGCACACCCACTGAAACCAACTGTGGTCATTGGCAGCTCTATTTGGAGAAAGGTGGAGTTAACATCAGATGGAGTCCTGGAGCCACAGCAGGTGACCTGGGATCAACCTGGAAACTGTAGGTTAAGGCTGACTGAGTTATTCACGTCGGCGTGATGACACACGATTACGGAAATTGGAAGTCACTAAAATGAATGTGGGGTGGTTGTGTAACTTTGCTACTACAAAGTCAGACTCGGTAGTTTTTTCTCCTCCTCATCTGACCAGTGAGGACTTCGAGGTGGTGTCCAGCGAACGTGGGCTTCATAGACAGGTTGAAAACTTTCTGGGGAAAACCTGGTCTGATGAGGAGATCCATCCCACTTTAGATGGTGCAACTCAAACATCTATAAATATGGCTGAGTTTATTAGAAACACATTTCAGGAGGCCAGGACACAGAGTCGCAGCGTTACACGTGTCTCTGCGGGTTCCTTCGAGCCGTCACCTCAACAAAACTCCCAACGCCCCGTAGCGACAGTCTAAATTAAATAAATAAAAAGTCCACAAAAATCTAATATTACTCCAAAACTGAAAATGTTTGACAAATGTGGACTATTGAAGGTCTCGTCTGAATCTCTGTTAGTAAATGATTTGTTACCACGGAAACAGGTGTAACAGGTGCTGATGTTGACTTGGGATACTTCCTCAGGAAGCTGCTGGCTTCCACATGCTGCACAACGAGCACAGTCTCACAACGCTTTGATCCACCTCATACAGGATGGATGACTTCATGTCTGCAGAATCTATCTCTATGGCTGCAGGTGTTTATTCATTATTTCCTTTTTTATATTTATTGGCAATACTTCTTTAAAAACAGCTGGTGATGAGCTGCGACTGAATGAGGTGACACACCTCCCATGTGAAGACCTTGTGCTGTTTAGTCAACTGTGATCCTTTGAATGTATTTCAATGATATACTGAGGCATAAATGGGATTGAATGTGAACACAAAGGAGGTCCGGTGTACTTACAGGGAGTCCAAGATGGCCTCTGTCTCCCTTGTCACCCTTTTGACCTGTCGCTCCTTTTTCTCCTCGGACGCCGATGCCTGGCTCTCCCTGAGAACGGGTAGAAAACCTCGTCATCCTGACATGCACGGACTGACTGTGATGTCGCCAAAAGATCACCGGAGGCAGCTTCAATGAAATGAGAAGCTGCTCAATAATATTCTATCTTATGGAAAAAAACAACTGACCTTCGGCCCTGAAGATCCTTGAGATCCCTGGATGGAACAAAAACACTGGGATTACTATCCTGTTTCCCACTTGTTGCCATGGCAACTAATGTATTTGACGAGCACATTGAAATAAATGTATAAGTTACAGTTTTGGAACGTTTGAGCGACTGCATGGTGGGGCTTCTTTTATTAAAGAACTTCATTTTATTTTTTTCAACAGCATTATTATTATTATTATTTGACAAAATGTAACCTCTAAATTTGAAACAAAATTGAAGCGTTGAAAAACATTTTGCAATACTTAATACTTAATATAAATATTAACAGCAAATTACATATCATTTCATTATTTTGATATCATACCACCATTGTTAAATGTAGCTTATTAAAATTATAAAATCATAATAAATGGAAACACTGAATTTTTTTCTGCGCATAAAAGAAACTGGAACAAATCAGTGACGTTTTAAAGGGCTGCAAAATACTGCATTCTTCTAAAGTAGCACCTCCACCCCCCCGAGACCGATAACATTAATGAAAAACCAATCGTTCAGTTTGTGTTGATTTACCTGAAAAGGGAGTGGAGAGGAGGAAAGGTAAATACAATGGAAATGATGGCATCTTTACTTCAGGATAAGTTACATGCTGAAAATTCCACCTGCATCCTCTGTGAATACTTGTCATTGTCACCTTCCTGTATACAGCCTGCATTTAAATATCAGGTGGTGTCTGCAGTTGTCATTATTTTGACTGCATTCATTTCTGCATTAAAGGGCCTGCACTCAGCTACTTTCACCTATTTTACCAGAACTGCATGTGCGCAAAGATGGGATTTGATCTACAGCTGTTTCACCAGTGCACCTATTCATGTTCATCTCTACTGTAGTGTCACATAAAACACTTTTGTGGCTGTGCGGGGCCGATAGTCTTAGGAGTTAAATGTGACTCACTGTTGGGCCAACTGGTCCTGGAGGTCCTGGGGGCCCTGGAGGACCAAAGATCTAAAAACAGACACACACAAACCCAAGCTATAGTTTCTAATTCAACGTATTAAAACATGTTGTGTGCTCTGATTTAGCTGATTTATGACACACTCTTACCATTTCTGACCGTCCTCCATCTCCAGGTTCGCCTTTAGGACCCTGTGAAAATATGTGGCAAAGACACAGACACACAACGGTGATGATATATTTCCTTGTCAGACAATCTATGAAAAACTTTGACACAGCAGTTCGGCTGGATACAACATGTATTGCACTTTCCCCCGTTTGCCCGGTCAGACGCTGCCTCCAGAAAGATGCAGGCTGAGGGGCAACATTGCGTACCGTTGTGCCAGGTAATCCAATAGGGCCAGAGGACCCTGTAGCCCCCTTTTCACCAGTAGGGCCATCTAAACCCTACAGAACATGGAGGGGGAGATAGACATGATAATGGTTGAGGGTTTCACTGATCACTTGATCTTCACTGAGTCAAAGAATTAAAGACCAAACCCAAAAACTCAGCAGCAAGGACTATATACTTCCATCCACTTCTTTCTTGTCAGCATTATTATTATTATTATTTTTAAACACATGGCTTAATTTGTACTTGCGCCATATGTTTTTACACAATTATTATAATGTTCTTGAAAAATCTGTTCAATGCTCATTTTATGCCTCGTTGCCAGTGACAACCATAGTCAGAGGAATTCTATTTTTAGGTTTTCCTTCCGTCCATCCACACGAAAGTGAGGCATTGTCTACTGTCGCTCAGCTTTATTGGCCAAGCACGTAAACACATATCAGGCTTCCTTCAGTCTTCACTACAAACTGTACTTTAGATTAATCTGGACATATATGGATGGAAACTGAAACTTTACTGGTTGGTTGAGGTGGACATACCCAACTGTATATAAAGAGGTCAAAATCAATATTGAAATACTACTTACACGAGTTGTTGATATGATACAGAATGTCATATAATACTATAACAAAGTAGATTTTGTTAAATGGTCTGCACTTGTATAGCCCCTAAATTCATCCTGTACACACACACACACACACACACACACACACACACACACACACACACACACACACACACACAAGTTTTATGGTCAACCACAAAATAGGACACCACATGTTTACGTATGAAAATCCCAAACTGCTTTCACACCATAAAAACGGAAGACTAAATAAACGTGTTGCCACCGCAAGCCAAGGCCTGGTTGTCTCCAGGAAATATGGACACCTGATAAGAATCCACTTCAAAAGTGACTACAATTAACAAGTGGTCAAACTTTTCTAATCCCAAGACTCTCAGCCATCACAGACTGACCTGAGACATGTTACTGAAAAACCTCCTGGAGAGTAAAACAGGCTACGACTCATTAAGTTTAGACCACGTCCATACTGCCATCTGGTGGCGTGCGGGAGTACTGCAATATGGACTAACTTTATCATGTCTCTAATGATATTTTTGGATTATTTTATTAGTGAATTAAAGATGTTTTGAAAATCCAACAATGTCCCTTATACTTACTGTCTTTGCTGCTTTCCCGTTTTGTACCTCTATTTGTAAAATAGATCCATGTGCTGTCTGTCACCTGCAGTAACTCTTGTTTAGTCGTGGTGAAAGGAATAAAGAATATTTTTTAACTCCAATTAAACAAGTTTTTCAGGAAAGTCAATTCCTCCAACAACACAAGGGAGGAGACAAGGTGAAGTTGACACCTTCCAAACAAGCCTGGCCCATCTCACCAATAAAACTCAATCTCCAACCAAGCGGCTCACTTTCACTTTTCACTTTTATTCTTCTTTGACTCTCTTTTTTAACTTTTTCTTTGAAACTTCTTGAGAGCACTTAACAATTTTTCCACACTGATTTTCTTAATCTCAAACTTTCTAGTTTTGTTATTGTCTTACATTTAACCACACTTTTTATCGTTTTACTCCAAAGCTGAGTAACTTTCAAGCCAAGCGAAGAACCAACACAAATTAATTATTTTCTATATTTGTAATTCAGTCATTCACTTTGAATATTGTATGAAAGCTTGTTTCGCCTGGCCAGCAACCTTTTTAAAGTAATCCATTAAGGACAACTTTAGTCATTTCTCAACCCATCAGAAGCTAAATCAGATTTTGGACATTGGCTGCCTGCTTTTCCAGCAGACACACGGATCCATACAGAATCAGCTGAGTCGGGACACTGCGAGCACACCCCCAACTAGAGTGGCACATTGTGGGAGAAGACCCCGGACGACTTAAAACAGTGTTTACATACTTATTTTGAATTTTATGGTGGCAACACATCTCAAAAACGTTGGGACAGGGTCAACAACAGACCGGAAAAGTGGTGTAAAGCCCAAAAAAACAAAAAACTAAGTAAGTTTCCTGGCAACAGATCAGTAACATGATTGGGTATAAAAAGATTATTTCAGAGAGACAGAGTCTCTCAGCAGTGAAGATGGGGAGAGGTTCACCACTCTGAAAGACTGTTTGGGAAAATAGTTCAACAATCTAAGAATAATGTTCCTCAACGTAAAACTACAAAGAATTAGTGGATTTCATCGTCTACGGTTCATAATATCATTAAAAGATTCAGAGAATCTGGAGAAATCTCTGAACACAAGGGACAAGGCTGGAAACCAATATTGGATGGTGGTGATCTTCGGGCCTTCAGGCAGCACTGCATTAAAAACACACTATTCTGGAGTGGAAATCACTGCATGGGCTCAGGAACACTTGTGAAAACCATCGTCTGTGAACACAGTTCATCGCTGCGTCCACAAATGCATATTTAGCGCATTATTAGAATGAAATATATGACAAAGGAGACCCTGAACTGGTGAGCAGCTAAAATTATATCTTAGGCAATAATAGGACCACATTTCACTTTCAAAACTCCAGAAACTGGTCTCCTCAGTTCCCAGACATTTACAAAGTGTTGTTAAAAGAAGAGGTGATGCAACACAGTGGTAAACATGACCCTGTCCCAAGTTTTTAAGATGTGTTGCTGCCATCAAATTTAAAATAAGCATATACTTTATATAAAACCATACAATTTCTCCGTTTCAACATTTGATATGTTGTCTTTGGTCAATCTGCGAAACAATATGGGTTTATGTGATTTGCTAATCATTGCATTGTGTTTTTATCTACATTTTATACAGTGTCCCAACTGTTTTGGAATTGCAGTTGTGTATAATAAACTAAAAAAAATAACCAAACATACAGTATATAGCACCATTATAATAACAATCCATTTTCTTAGCTGTACAAAAATGGTGTAGTCAGGGACGCAACACTGCCCAATCTACCTGGTAAACAAACATATTAATGAAAATCATGCTCAAATGTCTATTTAATAGGTCTGAGATATTAATCAAACACAAATATGAGGGACTAACCATATTTATGGAAGGCTATTTGGGAGCACATTTAAGATTCATGCCATGATGATTTAAAATTTTCACTCAGTGTCATTTCTAAGTTCTCATCCAAGCTCGGGAGTCTTTAATTAGGTAATAAGAGGGCAATGGGATAAGCCAAAGCCTTCCCTCTGGATAATTACAGATATGAGACTCAGGCTTTGGTTGGGGATCACCAGGCGGTGCTGTGATGTGGTGTGGTTTCTAGTTAAAACAGTCACTCACAGGTGATCCAGATGGACCCATGACTCCCTTGTCTCCCTTGGGTCCTGAGAAGCCCATGACACCACCCTCTCCTCTGGGACCTTCAGGGCCGGCTGGGCCTGCAGTACCAGGCTCTCCAGGCTTCCCTCTGGGTCCCTTAAAACACATAAGGTCAGTGTTGCCTTAATTAATTGAACACAAATAACTTTGTTAGAACAAACATATTTTTACATCAAATCTAAAATGGGATACTTCAATCATCACTCAAACTTTTACTAGACCTCTGTCACAGTATGAATCATTGAATAACTCAGCTGCCTGGCTGATGGTATGGGGTTACTTATAAAAGCATTACCTTCTCTCCATCCAGTCCTGGAGGACCTGGAAGACCAACTTCTCCCTGAGGACACACCAAGGTTGGATTATCAACTAGGCAAACCAGGCAAGGGCCAAAGAGACCCTCAGGGGGCCACAATTCATTGTGTTTCACTTGGTTCATAGTAATTTGATTAATCACACAATTGTTCCCAAGTGTTCAGACCAAGGTCAACCCTGAGTGAAAGCAATGAAGGGCTTGTGTTGTTGATGTGTGATGCTTCAGGGACCAGTTAGAAATGAAATATGATACAGGGAGTCCAGGTTGAGTAACAGCATTTACACTACCAAGTAATTCCTAAAGAATGCGCCAATGCAGCGCTTTGCAAAAGTTTAACCTGCATTACTTGTATTTATAGTTATTTAAATACCCACAAACAAACCTCAGTAAAACCTGGGGCCGAGAACTGGGAATTTAGACTAAACAGTGAAATCCCTGATCCCACTGACAAGATTCATCTGAAACTGGGGGAGACTAAATGATGCCATCAACATGTTACAAAAAAGTTGGGACAGGGACATATTTACCACTGTTGCGTCCTATCTTCTTTTACTTTATTCAAATGAGAACTGAGGACACTAGTTGATGGAGTTTTGAAAAGTGAAATTTTGTCCCTGTAACAGCCTGATATATGATTTCAGCTTCTCTACAGTTCACAGTCTCCTCGGTCGTTTTTATTGTTTCATCGTGCGCCAGTGTTTTTACTGGCAGACGTTTATCAACGGACTCTTCTACTAGAGAACCATGCTGTTGGAATACGTGCAGAATGTGGTTGGACGTTGTTCTGCTGAAATAAACAAGACCTTCCCTGAAAGAGACGTTGTCTGGATGGCAGCATATGTTGCTCCAAAACCTGAATATATCATTCAGCATTAATGCTTCCTTCCAGATGTTCAAGCTACCCATGCCGTGTGCACTAATGTATCCCTGTACCATCACAGATGCTGGCTTCAGAACTGAGCTGATAACAAGCTGGATGGTCCCTCTCCTCTTTAACCTGGAGGATGCAGCGTCCATGATTTCCAAACAGAATCTCAGATTGTGATCCATCAGACCTCAGGACAGTTTTCCACTTCACCTCAGTCCATCTTCAATGATCTCGGTCCAGAGAAGGCGGCGGTGTTTCTGGATCATGTTTCTATCTGGTTTCTTCTTTGGAGAGTTTTAACATCATTTGTGGACGCAGCGATGAACTGTGTTCACAGACGATGGTTTTCACAAGTGTTCCTGAGCCCATGCAGTGATTTCCACTCCAGAATAGTGTGTTTTTAATGCAGTGCTGCCTGAAGGCCCGAAGATCACCACCATCCAATATTGGTTTCCAGCCTTGTCCCTTGTGTTCAGAGATTTCTCCAGATTCTCTGAATCTTTTAATGATATTATGAACCGTAGACGATGAAATCCACTAATTCTTTGTAGTTTTACGTTGAGGAACATTATGCTTAGATTGTTGAACTATTTTCCCAAACAGTCTTTCAGAGTGGTGAACCTCTCCCCATCTTCACTACTGAGAGACTCTGGGAATGCTCTTTTTTATATCATGTTGCTAACTTGTTTCCAATTAACCTAATTACCTGTGAGATGTTTAATTAGGATTTTTTTTTTTTTTTTTTTGGCATAAAACAACATTTTGGTCCTTTGTTACACATGTCCCAACCTTTTTAGAAACATGTTGCTGGCATCAAATTTTTCTTAGATCAATAACATTTTCAGCATTTGATATGTCATTGTTCTATTTTCAATTAAATGTGGGTTTACGTGATTTATAAAAATCAACACATTTTGTTTTCCTTTACATTTGACAGTGTCCCAACTCTTTTGCGAGAATGGTAGCTCCTCTTTGAATTCAAGTCTGTTGTAAAATAGTGTGACAACATTACGCATCAATTGTCATTCTAAAATGTCTTCTACCTTGGCACCAAAGTGTCCAGGGGGCCCTGGAGGTCCTGGTAGACCAGGGGGACCCTAGCAAGAGAACAGATGATCTCATTAAATAGAATTAATAGAAGTGCTGTCTTCACACTGGTTGTGATAAACCTTTGGAAGTACTTACCATCAGCGGTATGTTGCGGATATCCTGTAACAAAATATATTCAATGTCAACAATACGTTCATTCATTCTTAATTTTCTAAGGAAAGTGCAACTAGTCAACAGTGACATACATTTTCATTGTTTTGGATTTCAGCCTTTCCTGGCTCCCCAGTTGGGCCCGGAGGACCCTATTAAGTGAAAAAGACCATTTGTTAACTTCATAGACAAAATGTTACAAATTGAACTTTTTTTGCTCTATATGTCAATATATGCAACATGTTGTCATTTTTTCTGCCAGTGAACACATACTCTTGGTCCAGCTGGGCCTTCAGATCCTTCTTCCCCCTAGACGTTAATGACAGTGCAACACTTAGATTGTTCATAAACATTCCCAACTTATTGTATGTCTTTAGAAAGTAGTCTTCTCATTAAATGCTCCTTTTAAATCCCATCATAACGCTGTCACATCTTACCTTGTTTCCCATCTCACCATTGTCACCCTGTAAGAGGAATGTCATGCTGCAACTTCATGGAGCAATAGCTTTTTTTGAGTCTTACTACGTGATTTTTCAGGCATTTCTGTATGAGCAGGTTTCTATCCAATAACCAAAGTGTTTCCCTTTACCTTCGGTCCTATCGGTCCTGGCAGTCCTGATAATCCTGGTTCTCCTTTAATTCCCTGGGCTGCAACGCTCCGCTCTCCCTTCTCCCCCTGTGATACGTACAGAAAGAAGAATTAACCAATGGCACACAACTAACCAGAAAAATGATTCGGAATTGGTATTGATTGTTGCCAGTCTGATATTTTTGGCTTAGTATAAATCATATCTAAATGGTCCAATTTCAATGACAAAAGAAAAAAAGAAGGACATTGAAATGGATGTATTTACTAATTAACAATATAATATTCCAATGAAGGGATACAATGTGCAATGGAAGCAACATTTCAATACCAACGCTGACATTTCAGATGTTAACTAATGAATTATATTCAATACCAGACCATTATCAACCCCGTATACCTATGTGTAGAAATCAGTAAGCCATGACATATATTTTAGTGGTTCACACAATTGACTGAAGCAACAATGTTTTACATGGAAGGGACATTTTTGAGATTCACAAAAAATCAACATCAAACAGCTGACAAAATGCGATTAGAACATAACAAATAATTTTGGACAATGGGACACTAGTTCACGACATCCTGACTGATTGTTTTCTTACCAACAACAACAAAATTGGGACGCTGCATGTTTACCACTGACAGATTTTCGGAATATTTTTATGACATTATATGTTGTGGATGATGAAAGAAAGGAAGAACTGGGGGATTTCATCATCTTTTATTTCTTTTATGTTGAGGAACAATAGTTTTGAGTTGTTTTCACTATTATTGCGCTGTTTTCCCACACAGTGCTTCACAGAGTGGTGAACTTCTCCCCATCTTCAATGCTGAGAGACTCTGCCTCTCTGAAATCATCTTTTTATACCCGATCATATTACTGATCTCTTGTCAATTGATTAGTTGTAAAATGTTCCACCAGCTGTTTCTTTTAGCATTCCACAACTTTTCAAGTCTTTTGTTGGCCCTGTCCTAACTTTTTTTTAAACGTGTTGCTGCCATCAAATTCAAAATGAGCACATATTTTTCATGAAACTAAAAATTCTCAGTTTCAACAGTTGATATATTGTCTTTGGTCGATTTGCAATTAAATATGGGTTTATGTGATTTGCAAAACATTGCATTCTGCTTTTATTCACGTCTTACATAGCATCCTGGCTCTTTTGGAAACAGCATTGTACTTTTCCAAAGCTCATAGTCTTCACCAGCAAATTCAGTTTGCTTAGCTGACACAGAAACAGATAAGTTGTCATGAAGTAAAGATAAGTTCTGTCACAGTTAAAATATGGTCTCTGGCATCGAATGTGAAAGTCTACCTTGATCTTTCTCTGGTCATCCACAGTCTCCTGGTCAGAGACCTTTGACCTCTTTCCAGTGAATGCTAGAAGTGATTCTGGTCCGGTTTTCACAAACAGTTGATACTGTATGTTTCCAGTGTTTATTCCTTCCCTCTTGTTGTGATTTTAACACTTTGGCTATTTGTTCGGACAGTTCAGCCGAGTGAGAGTGATGGGGATGTTTCTGGTGGTCCCTGTTGAGTTAGCGGTGTCTGTCCCAGTCTTACGTAAAGGTGGGAGTCTCATCATCGATGCCTGAGTTGGCCTGGAGTGCCCCCAACTGATATCTGATAGACAATATCCCTGACAAGTAGTTATTTCCTGTGGAGAAGGGTCCTAACAATGGACAAGTAATGTAGTCTTATGTCAACTGAGCAAACTCAATTCACTGATTAGGACAGGAAGAGCTAAAGAAAGTTGGTGAGCTAGTGCGCGTACTTAAAATCAAATTATTTGCTGTTCACAGAAAAAAATGGTTTCCCATAATCCATTCTTCTTTGATTCAGATTCAGAAAGAATCAAAGAATGCATGAATGGGTGTTAATATACATGACTGACATATGGTATGATGAGGTTTTTAAAAAGAGTTTGCAAGCAACCAGGCATTAAGGCAAAGTATTATATCCATCAAGACCAAAGCACTTCCACAAACAAGAAATGAAGCACAGCGAGCAGCGGAGGAAGGTAACATGAAACATATTGCAACTTAACTGTAATACAAAATACGAATATGATATATAAAGGACTTTACAGACATCCAGTCAATAGAGGAATAAAAATGACTGACAGACGCACAACCAAACATTAAGGATGTTCGTTCCATCCCAGGCCTACCCTATAGCCCCTCTTGCCAGGGATGCCAGGAGTACCAGGGATGCCAACCTGACCCTTTGCAGCGGAAAAGACACAGTTATGACCGACTGATCTGACAGGGTATGTAAGTACTAATACACACACTGGCCCAAATAGACTTTACCTTTAAACCAGGAGCACCTGGAAAACCTGGCTTTCCCTACCATGCCCAAGATGGTGTAAAGGTAAAAGACAGTGAAAAAAGGAAGAAAAGGAAAACAGTTGACATTCAGTGATTTCTTCAAGATATTGAAAACTAGATTCAGACACAGAAAGCAATTATTCATGCACTGACATGGATGTTTTTCTAAACAGACATGCCTGGCCAATGGGCCAAGTGACAATAACGTGTTGTCGGTGAGTCAGTCAAATGGCTACAACAACCACAAAGACACAAAACCACCATAAAGAAACACACAACAACCACAAAGACACAAAACCACCATAAAGAAACACACAACAACCACAAAGAGACACAAAACCAGCATAAAGAAACAGGCCTGGTTCCTGATGAAGCAAACCACAGCGAGAGGCAGGAATGTGCTGCTGTGTAAGGTACAATATAATGTCTAGTTCAGCCAGAAAGCCACCACTTGACCCCATAACCTAAAACACGTCTGTCTTTCCTGGGATTCTTCTGTTTTTAAGGCCATATCCTAGTGCCTACCCATCATCTGGCCCTCAAATATAATTCATATAATTGTCATCGTTTTAAGTTGAGTGACATTACCCGTTGCCAGATCGTCTACGGAACACAATCTACACTCAATCCAAAGGCTACAATCGATTTCACCCGAAATGCTACTGCAACCTTGTGAGCCGATTCGCCCATTCACACTTCTCCGAGGGAGAGAAACTAACAAAGCTGTTTCATTGCTTCTAACCTTCCCTCTGAGTGATTATTGTACATGTCAATGAAGCCAAAATCGCAGCTCAGCCATTGTCTACGAACTACATGTATTGTGATTTTGTCAGACGACAGCAGTTTGGATGTGGCTTGGAAGTGACGTGTAGTTTTCAACACTATGTTAAAATACCGAAGTTATATGTCAGCATAGCTGGAAGGAGAGGCAGCAGATTTAAAGGGAAAACACTATTTGTCACTACATCGCAATAGTTGATGTCACAAATATTCTAATCAGTGATTTCATTATAAACATCTAGCGACTTTCTATTAAAAGTGGTCGGCAACATATCACTGATGGAATCAGCTGGCCAACTTCACTGTTGTTAAAATAGCAGGTCAGGGTGGCAGCCCACCTAAAAACACCATCTACCTGCTAATTTAAGCAGAACTGGACTGAACAGTTTACTTTCATATGTGCCCACGCCAACGCCAAAAAAGTCCCGTATTTTGAAACCTAAAGGTTTGGCAGGTGTGGATGAGACCTTATGTCACAGAGACAGTTCAGTCCTGCTATTCCCTCCCTGTCATGTCCAGCAGTCGCTTGATGCCTTCAGATGTGCAGCCACGGTGTAAATTAATATAAGAAAACCTGAATTATTTTCTTCCTGTCTGCAACAACTCGGAAACTTTTTCATTTGTTGAAAATAAGAATACAACTGTTAGAACACTTGTCTTCTGTCTCATTGTCATTATCTACTACTGCTCCTTGTTCCCACAGGGAAAGAAATACCAAAAGAGCTTTTAAAGGCCTCGCTCAGATCTGTCCAAAGCAAAGTCACTCAGGGTTTCAGCACAGTGACAGATGGAAGGAAGTCCTGAGGTGGTGCGTTTGTCTGGGTGCCCGCTGACTGCTGGGAGCTTTGGATTTAAAGAGCTGGAGTCTAGAAAAGTCAGCACCATGCAGATATTAATGGTTATTTGGAAAACCACAAAACCTATGCTTGGACCACTTTGAAGTTGTTCACTGTAGCACGGGGCACCAGCAGCCAGCTTCAGGAGATAATGACCAGAACAGATCTCCCCTGAGTTGATGTAAGCCTCAACCTCCATTTCTAAACACTGTGGGCCTGCAAAATCATTTTCCCTTCATTATTCACGAATAAAAGTCTTTTCAGATTGCCGTTTCCTGTATAAACCAATGCATTTGAACGTTTTTTTTTATTTGACGTTTGAGATACTTAATAGAAAACACACATAGAGTATGCAGATGACTGACTGCTGCAGCCATGCTGCTGTGATCAGAGGAGAGCTGGTGTAAGTTCAGGTCAGCTGAGACAGCTGGAGTGATGAAGAAGTTCAATAATCGATTTAGAGACAAGGACACTCTGGAGTTATTGACAGACAAGGTTTGATTTTTAGCTCCAGACTTCTGAATCCCTGCAATAATCTAAAATCCCTTCCGGTGTTTATTGAAGCTCATTAATAGCTGTTTTCCCTGAATGTTGAACAAGGTGGAATTATTACTAAAATATGTCTGTTCCTCTGAAATGTGGTATTAAAAGTTTTTTTAATTTTTTTTTTTATAGGGTATTAACTACAAGCCAAATGTACTCTGAGAATTAGAAGGCTCAATAGTCACAAACAGACCATTGAGGCCCTCCACAGTTAAACAACATAACCAGTGTACATGTGTTCAGTGTTTATAATTCCTGACCTCAAGATTTAATATAACATTGATTATGCTACCAAACTATTACAGTGATAAGGGTGTCCTCATATTGAAACCACAAAGGTTCCAGGTTATTTCTGTTCAAAGACAGAGAGCAGCCCATCACTACATATTTGCATCTTTCCACCAACAGAGAAGTTTAAAGGTCCAACATTTACACTTCTCTGGTGTTTTATTTTCAGTAATTTGATATCCATAAGAAGTTATTTGTGTTGTTTCAGCCCCAAATCCATCTTAATTAAGCAATATTACACGAGAGGGTGTGCTTTAACTTCAGTGATGCTTACGGACCGCCTCACTGTCATGCCAATAATCACGTTAAAACACACCCTCCAGTGTAATCTTGTGATTATACTCACTGGTACGCAGTACTGGCACACTATTTTAATCTTTGGCATACTGGGAGTTCTTCTTGCATACCGGCACTTCTTCCCAGCTGGCGGTACTTTTATTTCCCTCTCCATATGAGATTACTACGTCACCCAGGAGGCGCTGGTAACCTGCAGCCAGTAACTGTAACATCAGTCATGATGAATATCCCCACTGGTCACAGTAAGACTTGCTGGAGCCTTTTTTTTAAAAAAAGGTAACTTTGGTGGATATCATCACTATTTAATTATTCATCAACACACTCATAGCGAACTCATTTCCTCCCTGTGTGTCTCTTTCAGCCTCTGCTTGAAGAGATACTGATGAAACAGCATTCAAAGAGCCTAACCTTTGACCCTTAACCCCCAGGAGACACGGGTGCCATTTCTAGAAGTAGGAGAACATCTTATGTATCATAAACATTGTTGTTAATTATCCCAAAAATGCCTAGTGGTACTGAATTTATGCTCCATCAAATATTCAATTAGATGATAATTATAGCGTCGATGGGATTAACCAATGGCGAGGCTCCTTACAGGCTGCAGCACATCCAAATCAGATCTCACCTGGAAAGACAACCTATCTATCCATCAACGATGATTCACTCTGCTGACTGAACATTACATTCTTTCAACAAAACAAAGCAAAAAACTTCACAGTTACAAAATCTCAAAAGACAGAATGCAACACTGAGTGAAGGCAAATCTAAGACACGGACACGCCAACAAATAATACTCAGTACAATATATGAAGTATTTAAGTTGTCTGAGCATGTCTGTTTGGTTTATCATCTCTTTGATGCTGTGGTGACTGTTAGAGCTGTGTATGTGTCAACCACTGTCAACAACGGTTGACTGAAAGCAAATAAAAAATAATCTAAATAAAATGTAATAATAAAAAGGCTTGTCCTCTATTTGCTATGTAATCTTGCTGGGAAAGAATCACTTCATGGTCAAAAAGGACAGGATGAATGATAACAGAGACCAACAATCCTTTTCAGTTGACCTATCCGATGCAATGCTGCATTCAGCCCTTCCACCCGGGCTGCTACTTACTCTACTTTACAGGAAAACATTTTCAAATCTCACACTGACCAGGTCATGATAGAGAAAAACTCTCCCAACTGTTTCTTATCCATAGAGCTTAAGGTTGTTCATTTTGGCCTTACAGTTGTAGATTTTAAGAAATCCTCTCAGTTAGTTTAATGTTTATGTTTTTTTCCTAAACCTTTGAGTGAATCATGAAACACTTCAGTTCAACATAAAAATGGTTGAAAGTGGAATACCTGAGGGCCACCAAGACCTGGTGGGCCAGCATCACCTGGATCCCCCTGGAGAGACATAAAGAGACAAAGATTGATTCAACGCTCATTCACAGAAAGGTTATTAACAGCAAACAAATTGTACATGGGCACAACACAAGCCAATAACCAGCAAAGTATATTTTTATTGTAAAATACCAGCATACAGATCAACTTTTACCTCTGAAAACAATTAGATTGTATTTTTATTTGTCAAAGCAAAACAAGAACAACAAATAAAATGCAACTTCCTTCTGTTTCTGCACTCTGACCAGGAACTAGAAAGCACATCATGTATAAAAGTAAAAGTCCCCTCTAACTGGGGAAATAGTTAGTTTCCCAATGATAAATCAGTCAGTTGCTCAATGGAAAATGTGTCCAGTAGATTGTACTACAACCTATTTCCCAGTCAGTATAACCAAATCCTGTAATCTACTGTTAATCTGTTTCAAAAGTGAAATACAGAAGGGAGATCACCTTTTGTCCTGGTATACCTGGCTCCCCCTGGAGAGATAAAACAAAGAGTGTTCATACAAAGTGGAGCAGATACAGTACATAAAACAGAACAGCAAACGCGAGAAGCTTGATTTGAGGGTTTCAAAGTCCTGTTTTCCACCCTGATGCTTCTCTGACGGTGCTGCAGCCCACTGAGCGATTCCTCCACGTGCTACAGATCATTACAGAAAGAATAACTTTCTGCTATGACATTCAGCTTGTTTTCCTCAGTGAGAGCCACTTAAGGTACTCTGTAGTTTCCTCTGACCTCACAATCAGCATTCCTCGTTTTAAATAATCCATGACAATGAATGCATCATGTGGAGATCTGCTCCAAAGGAAACAGACGTGGAGGTTTTCTTCTGTGTAGGTGGGGTTGGTCTAAACTTCAGAGGCCGAGGGAAAACATCGACTTGATCTTTCATGTGGTTTGTTTTTAATATATTTATGTGTAATAACTCTAAAGTCATCATGAGAGGCCACAGTGACGCTAATCAAGCTTTTTTCAAGATTGAAATTGTCCGGTTTTGACAAAGAGAGAATGTTTTTTTTTTTACCTTCAGTCCTGGTAAAAGCTGCAGAAGTAATCAAGAAAAAAAAACGGAAAAAAAAAACACAAGATTGATATTACACCAACAAACTTTTACTAATAAGAAGGATCTGGAGAAATAAAGGAGGAGTCATTGAACAATGCTTACTCTCGGGTCTTTTCCTGGTTTTCCCGGCTCCCCTGGCTTGCCCTGTATGAACAGAATAAAAATGATTTACCATGCAAACATATTTATAATATCAGTTCCATGATTCCATTTGAATTTGCAAAAAGTGCCTTTTGAGAAAGTAAAATAATAAAGTCTCAATATTTTCCCCATTAAGTACATTTTAGAAACTGTATAGCATCAGTGATTAAGAGCAATGTGCTCGAAACGTATGATGTTGTGGTGTTAATAAATAAACTGATATTGTGAATAAATAAACTGATATAATGGTGCTAATAAATAAACTGATGTTGTGTGTTAATAAATAAACTGATGGTGTTAATAAATAAACTGATATAATGGTGTTAATAAATAAACTGATGTTGTGTGTTAATAAATAAACTGATATTGTTCATAAATAAATTATTATAATGGGGTTAATAAATAAACTGATATTGTGAATAAATAAACTGATATAATGGTGCAAATAAATAAACTGATGTTGTGTGTTAATAAATAAACTGATGGTGTTAATAAATAAACTGATATAATGGTGTTAATAAATAAACTGATGTTGTGTGTTAATAAATAAACTGATATTGTTCATAAATAAATTATTATAATGGGGTTAATGAATAAACTGATGTTGTCAATAAATAAATGGATGGTGTTAATAAATACATTGATGTGTGTTTATAAATAAACTGATGTTGTGGTGTTAATAAATAAATTGATGTGTTGTTACTAAATAAACTGATCTTGTTAATAAATAAACTGTTGTAATGGTGCTAATAAATAAACTGATGGTGTTAATAAATAAACTGATGTTGTGGTGTTAATAAATAAATGAATGTTGTGGTGTTAATAAATAAACGGATGTTGTGGTGTTAATAAATAAACTGATGCTGTGATGTTAATAAATAAATGGATGTCGTGGTGTTAATAAATAAATGAATGTTGTGGTGTTAATAAATAAACATATGTTGTGGTGTTAATAAATAAACAGATGTTGTGGTGTTAATAAATAAACGGATGTTGTGGTGTTAATAAATAAACTGATGCTGTGATGTTAATAAATAAATGGATGTCGTGGTGTTAATAAACGAGTTGCATCATTGCCTAAGCTGTCGTGCATGAATTGTCCGAACCGTTGGTGTGTAAATGTGACAGGTTCATACTCTGTGGCCTTGCACAGCTGTGGGTAGATTACTAAACCAGATGAGGAGGAGGATTATAACTCCTTTGTATGCAATTTAATTGCAACTAATTTGTAGTTAACCGGAGTTCCGATTTATAGCGTATGACTGAGAGTGACTACAGCATCATGATCTGCATCAGCTGCTGATTCACATCCAATTCAATAGACAAGAGTCAGCTTCATTTGTTATATGATTACTGATTTGAAGGGTTGCATTCAGAACATTTAGTTTGAATTATTTATGTAATAGGTACGACATACACCGAACCCATCTGCAGGGTTTTAGATAGGTCTGCTCATGTCCAGTCTCGGGCTCATGTTTTGGGTTATTCAGTAGAAAATAGGCCTAAATAAAAATCAAATCTTCTGTGGTGTCATTACATATTCCTGCAGGGGAAAATGCACTTTAGTCAGCCACCTAATATGGAATACATTACTATGGTAGAATATTTACAGCTTTAGCTTTTAGCATCGAGGCTTTGACTTCATTGCTGCCTACAAGGACATATCAAGATTAATTAAGCTCAACGATACCAGCTTACCCCAAAATGGGAAGCAAGTTTCAGGTCGTGTACAGGTCGATGCTCGTATCGGGTTCCAAACCTTTTCCTCACACACCTTTCTGACGTCCGATGGTGGGTGTGTTTGTCACCCAGCAATAACTTTCTAAAAACTCACCATCCAACACTAACACACACTTTACACTGTGATTGGCCAGCTGTGCAGAAGTGAGAGAGCACTGAGTGAACAATTAAAATCATGTTCCTAAGTATTCAGTAAAAATCAATGAGCTTGTGGCTGAGAGCAGATTGCTTGGTTAGTTGGAAGTTATAGAAACACAGGAGCACACTAAATGATTCAGTTGACTGTGTTTGAGTCTCTGTCCAGGCCAACTAAAACTCAGGTTAAACATGATGAGGACTCACTGGCGGGCCACTGTCTCCATCCAGGCCTGCAGTCCCTGAGGGTCCGGGAAGTCCTGGAGGTCCAGGGGGTCCCTGCGCTCCAGGCTCGCCCTGCTGAGAGACCTTGAGTTACAACCTGTTACCACACTGGCCATGCCAACACAATCTCACACTGCACAGCAAGAATAAAGCAGGCAGGAAGTTGATGGGGTGGAGATGCAGAGAGGAAGGTCAGGTTGTAAGAAAGGCAAATCATGTTTGAGCGCTAACATCCATTTTTGACCTTCTAATCTCAAAGTTTACTCACTACCTTTCCCGGAGCGCTCAACATTTCCATGACTTTCAGGGAATTTGCTGAGGTGGTGGGACGAGATCAGCAACCTTTGTGACCTGGTCTCACCAAATACAGGGTCAATTAATATGACATCGAAACTGCTCTCAGCGTCAGTCAGCAATGGCACAATCCCAGAGCAGATGTTTGTTTGGAGGACTGACTCCTTCCAATCAGTGCTCTAACCATTTATAGTCTTTGAACAGAGATGTTGATGTTACGAACTTTTGATCACATTATGATACCTGAGCAAGTTCCATCTGCTGAAAAAGGGCGCTGGAGCTCCAGGGAAAGATTGTCAGGGCACTTTTGTTTTGAAAGTTTTGCAATCTATGTGGTTATAATAGTGTTTCTTCTCATTGGCCACCGCTGCTTGAAGAGCAGGAGGGTGGGGGAGAGGGCTTTGGATGGTGTGCTCTCCGGCAGTTAATATTTGCCTTTTTTATCTTTTACTGTAACTTTCCCCAACTCTGACCGAAACCACGTTCTTTAGTTGTCTTACCTCATTACAGGTTATTTGCCATAACCATACTGTGTAATATTGGCCATGCAGATGTTGTAGAAAGCCCAATTTTTTTTTATAAAGATTGTTCTTAGACCTATGTCCACATATCTCAGTATCTGTTTCTTCAATTTTAACAATACTTCAATATTAAAGAAAAATGTATGCTAAATATTTTATATGTTTTCCTGCTTTATGCTTTGTAGTGAATGTAACCTGAATATGACCCTGAATGTTTCTATTAAAGCTGAATTACTAAAGTAATATGATGCACATAAATGTAATTTGAAGGGGGAATGCTGCATGGAGATGAATTGTATTGTAAATTACTTTTTTGTTTTATTTTTAGCAGCACTGTAGGATTTTCTTACCTTAAGAAAATAACATTTTTCATTCATCTTAATTATTTATCGATGGAGAGAATGAAGGGGAAGTGAAGGAATAACTATTTATTAATTGTACTTTGCATGCATTTTAATTATTTGTCTGTTCTTGTCATTGGTAACCCACTTAAAAAGTACAATTCCTTTTTTAATTAAGATTTAGGTTTTACTTTAAGCTTTATAAAAACATAGTTATAATTTTTTTTTGCCTGAAACCAGGTAAAAGATTAATTATTGCGTTTGATATAGTGACAGAAAAGACCTTTAGGTGTGAATATGACCAAACATTTAGAAGCAGTCGCAGGCAAAAGTTGGTTAATTGCAGCGTGATGTCAGAAGAGTTGGGGAGGTTCTGGCGACGAATGACGGCGGCTGGTTTCCATGCAGCTGGCAGAGAGGAGGAGGCCAGCAGGGGGCACAGATGATTGTACCTTGAGGCGTTTTAAGATTAGAGGGCTTATTGAGGGCATGTTGCGCACGGTGATGGGCAACATCTGCCAGAGGGGGTCGCAAAGCATAGGTGGCCAGCGGTGCAAAAAGGTCACGGGGCAAAGGTCACCAGGAGGTCATAGAAAAGAAACGAGATAGAACCAGAAGAACAAAGGAAGAAGGGGGAGGGATTTGGAGGAAAAAAAGAGAAATAGCACGTGAGAGTGAAAAGCAAGAAAAAGGAGCGAAAAAGGAAACAATATTGAAAACAGAAAAGATAAAAAGAGGCACCAGCACAGCAAACTTTGGGCTTGGAGTAGCACTGGGGGTGGTTGATGTACTGGGATGCTCTTTAACTTCAAAATCATTTTTAGTAAATTTCTTCGATGCTCTCAGAATGTGTTTATT
Organism: Embiotoca jacksoni; assembly: GCF_022577435.1. Lineage (NCBI taxonomy): Eukaryota > Metazoa > Chordata > Actinopteri > Embiotocidae > Embiotoca > Embiotoca jacksoni. The sequence continues at coordinate 727,003 of NW_027185415.1, read as the reverse complement.
GCAAAGCATCAGGCATCAATGTCCCCATTAACAGCAGCACCAGGCCCCGAGGTTGCAGAGGAAGTGGGCGAAGTCTGCAGTAAAGATGAAGTGCACGTCCAAACTTACTGTGGCCAACTGTCCGACACAGGACTGTACAATACGCCGCTTCTGTTGGAATCACCAGCACCATCAGACAGGACTTTAGGATCAGTAACTAGAACTACGTTTCCCCTCCGACACCAGTTCAACCAGCTGCACGCAGCTTGCTTACTTTTTACACAGTGTACATATTTCCACATTTTTATGAAGCAGCATAGTTTAAAGTAGAGACTGCTTTTACATTAAATCCAAAAGAGGTATTCACACTCCTTCCTGCTTACCTATGTCTAACATCTCTTTTTATTCTGTGATCAGTCAGTGATTGTAAGTCGATCAGTTGAGAGTCAAAAACACATTATTATAGAAAAATATACAGCATGTTATCAGTGTGGTAAATATAAGGAGGACTATTAATATTGTAAAAGTAGAAAAGTCTGCTGCTTTGCCTCTCACTATCTCCAGGTATCCACAACTTGAAACATACGTAAGTTTGAATGTATTAAAGTCAAGGGCTGGCAATATTAAAGTAAAATAATCAAATCAGAAAAAAAAAATCATTATCCATTTCTGTTTATGTTCGTGTAAAAGATGAAGAGCGGAGGCCTGAGAAGAGCCTTTGCTCAACGGCACGGCTCTTTGCGGCATGACTTGATGAGACCTCCACTGAGTTATCTGCCACAAAGCTGAAACTTCAGAGCCTGACTGGAGTTTTCAGAGGAACATCCTGCACAAAACGGCCCTGCACACCAGGAAGTGGTCATTTCATTCAGCGCTGGTCATGAGCCATTAAAACAAATCATATTTTAGATATTTCAAGTTAAGAGCTAGAGTCAGGATGTTATTAGTCCAGCTTAAAGCATAAAGACTGGCACTAGCTGCTGATCTTACTGACTTTGTTCAGAAAGGGGACCTCTCTCTTAAAACTGAGCATTTTACTTCCACCAACAGAAACCCTCTAATCCCCACGGGTGTCAGTAAAGGACGAGGCCTCGAATGTGAGCAGACTGGGAGTCGACCTCCCATACAGACAGCTACGCATTCAACAGGCGTACAGCTCGTTAGAGGGGTGTGTGTGTGTGTGTGTGTGTGTGTGTGTGTGGGGGGGGGGGGGTTGACTACCCTGCAGACTAAAAACATCAAACTCCGAATTAACTGAAAGGTTGAATTTTGCTGAAAATGAATTCTAAAGGGAACTCTTATTCTTGGCTCTTATCACGTTGGACTGAACGCTCCAGCCGGCTGACAGGAAGCCTTGTTTTCTTTTAAACAGCCAAATCCCAGAAACGCCGACCTTCAGAACAGCAGAGCTCCACATGAATTGGTGTTTTTTTCTATTTTAACAGTAATGAGAGAGATGTAGTTCCACAATAAAGTTCCTTACCCGGTGTGTGTAGTCTCCACATATACCCTGGAGAGAACAGAGAAAAGTCCAATCAGAAATAGGTTCTACTTTCACATTAGTTTGTTATAATCAGTATAAAATCAGAGGGGACGTCCACAGATGTTAAAAATGAAAGTCTGTTTACTCTTCATGGTAAGTGCGTCTCTAAAGGAGCTTTCAGGCTGCGCTCACAGATTCAGATTTATATCACAAAGTCTGGGACACAAACTGGAAGCAGTTTGAAACACTTTGATGTTCAGTGTTTTAAGGCAAAATGCAGCCTTGAGCCTTTTAGCGTATGTTAGGAACGAAAGTCAGAACATCCCAACCTTTAACTAAATGATTCTATCGCCTCAGAAGTCCTGAGAAGCGTTTGGTCTGAAAACGCCTATAAAGTGTGTCACTATTGCCAAACTACTAGAAACCATGTCTCACCTTCTCGCCTTTGGGTCCCGGTTCCCCCTGAACAGTGACGGAACAGAAGAAGTTAGTGGTTGTATAGTTAGTTAGCAGGATATCATCTGATATTTCAGAAATCAAACACTTACTGGGGTTCCTTTAACACCACGATGTCCCTGAAAGACAACAGCAACACTGAGATTGAGACATCGATCAGCAGTTTACAACAAGACTCAACTTTACTGGAAATAAATGAACACGAGAGAGAGGAAGAAACTCGTTCTGAATCCAAGGAAGGGAATGAACAGAGGCAGGAGTCTGTTGTAGTCACTCGTTAGGGAGGAAGGCTCTGAGTCTGACTTCTCTTCTTTAAGTAGATGGGTTGATGAATGATCTCAGGGAGATGACCCACTACGACACATCCACCCCCCCCTCCCCCCCCACACACACACTAATCCCACAAGCTCAGCAGCCGCACAGAGAGAAAAAAAACCCACATTTATTCATTTACTAGACGGCACCTCAAAGCCTTCTGTTATTCCTCTCTGACATTCATCAGGAAGGATGGAGCCATTAATCCATGTTGAGCTTTACTCATGCAGCATTTAATAATAATCATAAACTTTATGTTTGCAGTGTTTGTACTTGGTCATTCTGTCATTGATTTCACTTGAACTGGACGGAGTGATCACAACATGATGGATTGAATCCTCTGATGAAGACTAGTGCTCTTCACCCCGTGGTGTGTATATGGGTGTGATGAACAGCTGAGCATCAACCTGGTCTCTGATCTACACCCGGTAGGTCTGTCAGCCCCATCACTGCACAGGAACAATGATATGCAACAACTTTACTAAACTTCACAATATATCCAGTAACACAGTCTCTTTTATGTGAAATGAAAACCTTTTATTTTGAACCATACATGTGCAGGGCATCTACGGTATAGTTAAGGATACAGAACATTTATTAAATATGACTTACTTTTGGTTCAGAAGAAAGATTCAATTCAACCAAAAGGTCTTTGACAAAACACAGACTCCAGTCTTTCACACAAACAACATGCCTTCCACACCTTAAGTTAACGAACATAAGGACACACTTCTACCTGCAGTGAAACTGAACACTAAACCTGTAGAAAATGGAAATCCACCGCTTGCATTGGCTGTGTAACAGCTGAGTCAGTCAGTGAGTCATCTTCACCCAGTTTAAAAAGCTAGTTCTGCATTATCAACAGTGATTTATATTGTATGTCGCATAAAGAATCGAATGATCTGAGAACATAGAACATGTTGAAGACGCTCCGTGTTCCTCTGAAGAAGCAGACTAAAATCCCTTCATGCCCATTTCACTTCCTTTTATCAACGAACCCTGACTGAAGCTCACTGCCTCTCTGGCGGGACCTTTCTACCACTGTTGGTGTGTTACTGTGTCGGTGTAAAGTTCATGTAAGGTTGCCAAAATAATATCTAAAGGTCAAAATGAGTGATTCACAGCAGTAAACGTATAATGTAATAATGTAATAATAAACCATGTTTATGAGAAATGAAAGGAATGCTTACAATGTCTCCCTTCAGTCCGTTGAGCCCCTGTGTGAACAATAAAACAATGAGAGCAGGTATTAAATAAAAAGAGTGAAAACTAATTATAAATGAGCAGAACATCTCTCTACTTTCAGATATAGAAAGAAGAGAAGGACACTAAAACAGGCTCAGTGGCTACAACTAGAAAAAGACTAAATAAATGATGACAACCAAAATAGAACGTATATACGTGGTCACTGTTGTTTCAGATTTCAGACAACTGAATGAGCTTTAAAACTTGACTTTAAACTTTAACTCAACTGTAAAAGTCCTCCTAAGAGAAGACATGCTACAATCAGACACACACACACACACACGCACGCACGCACGCACACACACACACACACACACACACACACACACACACACACACACACACACACACACACACACACACACTCACACACACACACACACACAATGCAAAAATAAATATATAACTCTTCAGCAACACTGTTCTTGAAACGTTCTTGTAAATAAATCCTTTGATTTAAATTGAGAATTGAATTAAATTTATTAAACAAATCAAAATAGAATAGAAATAGAAACACTTCCACTTATTTCTTTGGAAAACTGTTGAGACAGATTCACAGCATTTTAAAATCCACCCTATAACAGTAAGGACATTAATAGAGTGTTTTTCCACTACAGATGAAATCCGTCCAGTTTAATTATGAGCTGTGATCTGAGCGCTGAAAGAGAATTCAGTTCCTCCCTTATTTCACTTTCTGACAGGAACTTGGGGAAACTCACTGGCTTGCCATCCAACCCGATCGGACCCTGGGAGAAAAGAGGAGAAGGAGATGTTTGAGTGCACAACTGGAAAACAAATGTTCACTACAAACAGCTGGCCCATTACAACATCAGTTAAAAAACTAGCTTGGAAATAATCATGGTAAAAATATGCAAAGGTGGTTGAGAAATTCAATAATCTCGGTAAAAATAAAAAAGAGTTGCTGGTATCTCTGATTGAGGATTATGAAGATTATTATACTGCGTATCACCGGCCTCACATTGAACTCATACATTTATTTACAGCACAAAAACATTTCTTAAGTAGAATTCATGCTTCGTGGTGATACGTCTTCACCAACCGCTCAAGTTGAGAGTTTAAATCCATCCGTTGCGATACAGAAACTAGAAACTCTAAAAGCCGGATGCTTCACACATCTTCATCATAGAAGAGCTACACAGTCAGCATCTCACATCAACATGAAACCACGTCAATAATATCCGAGTCATGGTGTTCAGTAATGGACAGAAAAGTCCATCTTTTTTTTTTCCATTTAGATATTTGGGTGAGATGTTTTCATAATTAACAAATTAGATTAGACTTTATTAATCCCACAGTTGACTGCTGGGTTAGAGGTCCAAGTTACCAACAAACTCTCATCAGTACCTTCTTCAGTCCAAGTGAATGTTCAAGATATTCCCTCAGGAGGTTCCTAAGACATCGCATGCATACACCAGTGATACACCTGAGGTCAATGTGACCTTGACCGTTGACCTCTGGTCTGGATTTTTTTTTTAATTTTTTTTATTACTTCTCACCATTAATGCCAACAGCACTCCGCTTCTCAATGAATCTGAATTAATCTCTAGCTGGTACCTGACTCTCGTTAACAATCAGTCTGACAGACAGCATGCTCTGGACTTACTGGAAACCCTGGAAATCCTCTTGTACCAGGTTGTCCCTGAAGAGAGATGGAAAAACAATGAGCGTGTTTGGAGAATAAATTCAGTCTGACTGAATGAGTTCTGTGCACAGAAGTTCTGATGCTGAAATAAAACACTGTTAAGGGAAAAAAAAAAAAAAGTGTCCTGATCCAATAAAAATGGACGACGAGGGAATGAGCTCAATGACTGTACAGGATGTCAGTAAGAATTAGGCTGAATGGGGTCTGTTGGACTTGTTCAACACATTTAATATCATCAGGAAAAGGGCTGAAGGGACAATTAAGATGGAGAGAAGACGGACCTCTACACAGAAAAACATGAATGTGACTAATGAAACAGCTTTTATGGAAGCAAAGATGGTTCCACTGAGCTTTGAAAGATTTCTGTCTTGGAACAACAAAACGTGGCTGTTTAGGTTTCATCATTTATTAAATAAATGAAAAACTTCAACATTTTGTTGAGAGTTCTGAAAAAATAGTTTAAAAATGTAATTAGCCATTGGAAGATGAGGTTGGAACTGATGTTCCTTTTCTTCGGGTCAAGTATTAAATATAATGCTCAAATTTGAAATGAACGTGACACCATTGGATGTGGTTGAAAGCCTTGGGAAGGTCAGGAAGAGCTCAAGGTCAAAAATCACCTTTTTTCACCTTGTAAAGCTTTAAAATCACACATGTAAAATGATGATTCAAATCCTAAAAACTCACTTGTGTTCATCAAAATAAAAAATAAAAATTCAAAGAAAAACATCCCTTAATGCCTAAAAGTAGCTCAGAAGTAACTCTACACCTTTGCACCACTGTTGAATTCATTTATGAACCACATCTGAGGACTTATTTTAAGGTCATGAATGTTGTCTTTAACGTCAGTCTCTCTCGCTGACTGACTCGTTCTCCAAGTTGATTGACCGTGAAGGAGCAGTGGTCCTGTACAGTAGATAGTAATACCTCTAACGGATGATAGATATGTGCTCCACCACATCGGTGAGCTACTTTTTTAAAGGTATAATATGAAACTTATGAGGCCACATTGTCCAGATGACACCCGAACAGAAGAAGGAAAAGAAACATGCCTTCCCGAGAACTTCAGTTGTAAATGATTCTGGCCCGGATGACTAACACAGTCTCCAGTTGGACCCGAGTGGGACGACCTGATCCGACTGTCTCTCGCTTCCTCGTAAAACAAGCAGGACTAATGATCCAATTTATGGACTCTTTTCAGCTCCAATCCTCTTTAGCAACAGTTCTGTTTCCATACGTCTGTAATCACACTATTACTGCATGAAGCTGGTCAGGCTGGGCTTCCCTAAACCCGAGTCCAGTGTCCCACAAGCCTCGTTCAAGTTTCTCCAATTGTATTTCAGCAGTTTAATTACAGAACTGAACAGACTGAGGGTGTCTACAAAGTTCACGCTTCATTTATTGGTCAGCAGCCAGGATTCAAGATTAGAGGTTCATTAGGTTTAAGGAGAAGTGAAGCACTTACAGGAGGTCCTCTTGGTCCAATGATTGACAGACCTGGCTCACCTGGTGCTCCCTGGACAAACGGAGAGACAGGAACAAAACAAAAGATGAGATGGAGTTGGATTCCTTCCTGTTCCTGTCAGCACCAGAGATATCATGACAGCACGTCAGCACATTGATGCCTTCCTATCCACTTTCTCATAATGTACAGACTGATTCTTAATGTCCTGGAAAGTAAAGCAGGTGTCACACTTAACTGGTGGTGCAGGAAGCTGTGACCATTTAAGGGGTTAGTGGGTGAACATCTGATGCTAATGAGCTAATTACTAAATGCTAACCAGCCAGGAATGAATGCTCTTCTATCACGATGTCTCCGAGCTCTTGGAGCTTGTAACGGACATAAAGTCAGCAGTTTAAAGTTTATAGTCCAGCAGAGCAGGGTTAAAGAAAGTGGGACATATTTCATAGGCTTCCTCTGTTTTCTGTTCAAGACTATTTGCTATTGATGAACTAGATTCACACGTCAACTAAAGTTTAGCTGAAGCCAAAAGGTTTGCATGGATTTGAATAGTTCATGAGCAAAAACAGATGTCTGATCATTTTGTGTAACATCCACAAACCGAATGTTCGGCAAAGCGCTAGAAATGTAAAGAAAAACTGCCCTTAATTAGCAAATATTACATTTATAAGGCCAGGCCTTACAACATGTCAGAGACACAATCTCTGAGATCTCAGCTGTCTCATCTGAAGACCAAAAGTCACCGTTGAGCCGATTTTGAGATGAAACATTTCAGCTTCCTTGAATTTTCTTGCACTAAACTAGAAATACAATTATTTTTCAGCACTGTATTCTAGACTGAATTTGGAAAAAATAGAATTACGAAGTTATTACGACTCCAAACACCTGACGAACCGTCTTTACATTCAGATGTGGGAACTTTTCCCTCATTGTGTTAATGCACTTAAACGCCTCATGACGTAACGACCTTTCAGACTGGACACGATGTTTAATCAACAGATCGACTGGTTCAGTTCAACAATACCGTTTTTATTTTCTGCTGTATAACACAAGCTTGCAATGACTTTCCAACAGGCAACAAAAGGGTTTGTTACACACCACATACAGTATTCAGGACGTTGTAAATTCTATTCAATTCTTTTCCAGAATTTGGTTTTACATTTATAAAAATCACCTTTTATTTTGTTAATTTTAAATAACAGTCAAACTGGACCTAATACCAAGATGCTACTTCATTAGCGGTGCGACCCAAACGCTGAGCAGTGCTGCAGTAGAAACGGTGGACTGCCTCTGGACTCCTGCTTCACTAAAAACTAGTTGTAGTTTATTTGAAGTGTGTGTGAAGCCTTTCTGACCCTCTCAGCCCAACGACACAAACTACCGGCACATCGAGGCTTTCCAGCTCTCCCTGATTAGTTTCACTCCTCCTGAGAGGAAATCCGAGGACATGGTCATAATCATCCATCGAGGACATGGTCATAATCATCCATCGAGGACATGGTCATAATCATCCATCGAGGACATGGTCATAATCATCCATGGAGGACAGTGTTTTGTTTCTTCTTCTCCCCTTGTTGGTGTCAGATGTATCATCACTCAGGGGTAAGAAGGCAGATAATGATGGAACATGATGGATCGTGACATGTGAGGCAGTTTTCAGTTCCTTCATTGGTTTTGTAGTTTTAGTAAACGTGAGGAAGTACAGATGCACTTGTGCACAGATTGAAATACTTTGGTTACGAGAGGTAAAGGTCATAAAACAACTTTAGAGTCTCAACTCCAAGCAGGACCCTCGCAAAGAAAATACGAAACAACTGCTGTGGGATCACCTGCAGTCAATACTATGTAGGTCTCATTTCCTTCCAAATTAAAACATCTCAAGTCCATAAAGAATTCAACGCTGTTTTTTTTGTTCTCAACACATCCATCATGTGTCTGTTTTTCCTCTCAGTCGGCTCCGTTCGCCCCAAACAGCTCAAAACTCCCATAAACCCACAGAAGCCATTTGTTTGACGAGTGCTGTGTTGTTCTCTCTGTCTTCCTTCCAACAGATGATTTAACCACAGGTCCTGATCACAATCTATTATATTATAATTAATAATATCATTTATAAGTATATTATAATAGATTGCCTGCCTAGAAAGATAAAGGCCAATAGATGATTTTGGATGTGGATGTGTAGAGCGATCACTGTTGTGTGCTTCTGAGCTTCCTGTTGTGGTGGTCAGGGAACTATTTCTGTTCTCTCAAGTCCGTCTGAGGCTGAAAGTACTTTTGCGTTGGCAGACAGACATTAAATACCACATTTGTTTCTGTGGTATGACTTCTGGTGCGACACGTCATGAATCACATTGATGAGAACAAAACAGAAACTCTCCTTTGGCTTTGATGCAGGTAATAGATTGAGACATTATGATTGCTTTTGCAAATGTGGAGGGTCAGTTATGAAGAGGGTTCAAATCCAGCATACGATATTTACAACATGTTGAGGTGAAAAGGGAGACATGAAGCAGACAGAAACTCACAGCTTGGTTTTGTCAATGAAATAATGTGACTGCAGAGTTAAGAAGTTGCGATAACTACACAAACCAGTAAAAACACTTTTAAGGGCGGCTGTTGTTCCAAAGATCAATTTTTTTTTTTTTTTTTAGTTTATCTGAATCCGTTCCACAAACATTCAGAAAATATGAGAGGAAACTTGAAGGCGTGTGCTGTGGGATTCTGTCGGTGGACCAAGAGAGTGAACAAGACATCACACACTGCAACAAACGGACTATTAATCCGTCTTTCTTTCTTTTTAATTCAATCATTTGTCATGAACTGGAGGAGCTCATGATGTGGAACAGGTCACCGCTGCACTTCGGTGCTCCTCATAAAACATTCAAAACATTTCACTCAGTCAAATCTTCACCTCGACCTCATGAATATGCACAAGAACAAAGTCGAGATTAAAACGAGTATAAAATAGTATAAATAGTGATCAAAACCTCCACCAGATATCTTAAATTTTCCTTTGGCGCCTCGATGTGTAAAACTCAATGGACATCTATTTATCTTCACTGATGAACCGACTGACACTCAGCAAACTACAACAGAAATCACACACTTCACATTACACTGATGTTACACTGAGGGAAAGCACTTTTGATTTTTATGTTCCTGCACTGTTGACACTGGCAGATTTATGACATGTTTACCATCTCTGTTGACACACGTTTACAGTTCATGAAGCCAAGCGGGAGAAACCGGAGCCTCCAGTAAAATTCATCTCACATGTTACGTTCACCTGGAGGCCAATATCAGTCTTGTTCTCATATTTATGACAATTTTAACATGACAGACAACCAGGATTTAACTCCTGTCAATGCAGCAGTAACAACATTTATGTATCACAACAGAACTCGATTCACTCCTGCTTCTCTTGGAGAATCTGCTCACGTCCTCTCCAGGGGCCTATAAATGTCTCCCACTTTCTTTTGGGAGTCTTAAATTTGAACTTTCAGATGCTTATGAGACAAATCGATCCTATTTTGTTTCCCAGTGTACAGAATGAAGGTAATCCAACCAGGGTGGGAAACCATTTACAGAATTTGACCCTCGCGCTGTTTAAAAGTACAGACCCGAACCTCCGGTGTAAATCACATGCTACCTGCACACGCAACACAACACAGTAACCACAGACACAACCACCCACAGTGTCACATCTGAGCAATGTCTTCAAACGACAGACGCTTCCATTTTTCTCGAACTCATTATAGTTTCCCTCATCCGAGCAGCTGGGTTGACAACAGATGACAAAGTAAAAAAGGGCACCAAACCAAGGCCAGAAACTTTAAAGATCAGGCTGCAGTTTCCTTTAACTGGTTCTATATTACCACATTTCTTATGTGACCATCCTAAACTTACCTTCTCCCCTGCTTGTCCTTTTAAGCCCTGGGATCAGTCACAGCAGACACAGTCGCATGCAAGTGTAAAAGGAGGAGAGAGACAAAAGAGAGAGGAACCAGTGTTAGAGACATGGAGAGGGTTTGGGGCATGCAGCATCCTCAGGACTAGTGACGGGGGTGGTGGTGAAAGAGCTACAGGGAGCTACTGAACAGGCTGAATGGAGCTAAGTGGAAGCTAAAGGCCTCAGTGGGCTGCACAGGAAGTGCTGGTCAGATTGCAAGACAAATATTATCGGAAGAAATCCAAGTAAAACTATTCATGTCATAATTGTTGTTAACTTTTTGATATTCACTCTTCTCTTGTGTGTATCGAATGCAATGCTTTATATGCTTTCAAGGAGAGACTGTCCAACCGCACAATTCATCACCATAATAGAACAAATACATGCACAACAAAACGAGTTCTCTTTCCTACAAGCAGTCTGATGGCTGTTTAGAAGTTGTCTGATAAGAAACATAGAGGAATGTAACATTTATTGAGTCGTGGCACACATGGCCAAATATTATTATTGTTAATATTGTAATGACAGGATTCTGGTGAATTATATTCTGACGCTGAATAAATGCAGGGTCTTTTATATTCAGAGAACCTGGGCGTATCTGCTTTTCTACCTCCAGTAAGAAAGGAATAAGACCCTGAAACATGTCTAGATGGAGGAAGAGCTGAGCCGGACGTGCTCTTCCTGTCAGCTCCAGTTCCCCGTCAGCTCCAGTTCCCCGTCAGTTTCAGTTCCCCGTCAGCTCCAGTTCCCCGTCAGCTCCAGTTCCCCGTCAGTTTCAGTTCCCCGTCAGCTCCAGTTCCCCGTCAGCTCCAGTTCCCCGTCAGCTCCAGTTCCCCGTCAGTTTCAGTTCCCCGTCAGCTCCAGTTCCCCGTCAGCTCCAGTTCCCCGTCAGCTCCAGTTCCCCGTCAGCTCCAGTTCCCCGTCAGCTCCAGTTCCCCGTCAGTTTCAGTTCCCCGTCAGCTCCAGTTCCCCGTCAGCTCCAGTTCCCCGTCAGTTTCAGTTCCCCGTCAGCTCCAGTTCCCCGTCAGCTCCAGTTCCCCGTCAGTTTCAGTTCCCCGTCAGCTCCAGTTCCCCGTCAGCTCCAGTTCCCCGTCAGCTCCAGTTCCCCGTCAGTTTCAGTTCCCCGTCAGCTCCAGTTCCCCGTCAGCTCCAGTTCCCCGTCAGCTCCAGTTCCCCGTCAGCTCCAGTTCCCCGTCAGTTTCAGTTCCCCGTCAGCTCCAGTTCCCCGTCAGCTCCAGTTCCCCGTCAGTTTCAGTTCCCCGTCAGCTCCAGTTCCCTGTCAGCCGCGTTCACAGGCCGCTGACGAAGGTATCTACATGGAGCTCAGCTTAATGATGCAGCAGTGCTGGAGGATCTGACCACTAAGATCCTGGAGCTGATTAGAAATACTGCAACAAGAAGACCAGGAACTTCCTGTCTGCTGCAGCTCTCCAGGAAGAGGGAAGTGTCTGCTTTTCTAGGCAGATCCATGAATGTCTTCACCAGAGTTAAATATTGGAGGAATGTGTTCAGGGTTTAGCGTGAGACAGAAAAAGTGACCCTGCTCCCTAACTCAAGCACACTAAAACCTTAAAGGGGACCTATGATGCTCATTTTCACTCATTTCTTATATTGTAGGACTCCAAAGTGAAGCTGTCATTGATTCACACTTAAAAAAAAGAGTCCTTATTGGTTATTTACTGTCCCTTTATGCATTCCCTCAGCCGAGCCAGGACATGACTGGAGGATTACTAACATCATTTCTCAGTCTTTATTGGAAATGAAAACTTCTCAGATCCCTCCGTAGCCGACATGTTCGAGTCCATATCCAATCAAAAGCCCTCTCCAGGCTCATTGCTTCATTGCTGTAGACGTCCTGAATCATTTTCAGGGTCTCTGTAGATGATTTCCAGAGTTTGACATAAAGTTGCCCCCTCTGATCATGTCCACACAGAAACCGCGGTGCGGGCATTATTAATTCAGCTACTGATGATGAATTCATAAAGTATTTATAAATAACTGAAGTGAGCTGAGAGGTAACTGAAGCAAAGTAAGGTCAGGCTGTGCTGAATGACTGCAGCTGAATCTAATTTAAACTGTTAGATATATAATATATTGTACTATTAATAAGCTGCACATGTAATAGTGGAAATAATTACATTTCATATTTGTGTTGTAATACCACTTGAATGTAACCACTACTGTTGATCTTGAGGTCACTCACCATTCTCCCAGGAATTCCCACACTTCCTTTGCCACCCTATTGACCAATGATAATTCAGAAGGAACAGGGGTCAATGACATCATTAGATAAAGATTAAAGGGATACCGTGATGTTCAGTCTTATAGGCTCTCTGTTATTTACAAGTCACTGATCTCATATCATATCTGATCTCATCTCATTAAACTGGATTTAATGAGAATCAAATTCCATCCTATAAGAATCGTAGTTGTTACACATCAGTAATACAATTTCTTATCCCTGTTAGAGTGGATGATTGAAGTGAATGTTGCTCCATCTGGAAAAGAGAAGCTTATAGAGGTCATTCAGAGCTTCTAAAGGCCCTGATGTCATGGTATCCCTTTAAGGAATAGAGTCCATGGTGTTAGTCAGCTCAGTGTGTTAATCCTGCCGTGCCGGATGAGACCAGAGAAGCATTCCATGATACAGTGATAGAAAAACAACTACTTACATGCAGTCATGCCCAACACAAGACGCCCGATACCCAGACAGACCTGGAGCCATGTAGCTGATGTATGATTTCAATATGAACACTCCATCATGCACCTTAATTCACACTATTCAGACAACTATGAAGTCCTTTCTAAAGTCTTTTAATGCACCCCACACTGCTCTCAGCAGCTCCTCCCGCAGAAAAGTTGTTGTTAATTTATTCAACATTGATTAAATAAAAGGCTGCACTGTATTATTTAGATCTGGAGGGCCTTGGATGTTGACGGCTGCATCACGTTAAGCCCAAAGCAAAGAGTGCAAACGCCTTCTACTTCTGAAAATCTGCAGATATCTGAAATCCAAACCAACCACAAATAAAGAAGAGAAATAGGCGTCGGGTAGTTGGGATCTGGACTTCCCCTCAATCATTACCCACTGCTTTACCCTCTGTACCCTCCTCAACCTGGACAGCACTGCTCAACACAGCAGTGTTGATAGTGATCCCAACTCAAGGGATTCATTCATATTCACTACTATTAAGAAAACTAGAAAGTAAGATTTTCATTTATGCAAAGCCTCATTGGTATTGTGAAAATAAAAGAGATGTGTCAGATACAAAGCCTATATCACACATCCTCATATATCATGAAACTTTAATGAAATCCTTAAGTAAGTTAATTTTAATGTCCTTCATCGTCATACAAGTACACAGCTGAAAATGTCATTCCTAAGAGAGCCAAGGTGATACCACCCCAGATAAGAAAGAAACTAAAATGAAATAGTAAAAACCTAACATAATCATAAAAAAGGAAATAACAGATAGAACTATTAAAAACCACAAACAGAACTGCATCAGTAAAATGCAGCAACTGTGATATAAAAACCTGTCGAATATAATATAAACAGAAGCCAGTTTAACATTGTACATTGAACAAAAAGGAGGTGCAGTGGTGCTGAAGGACTGAATAAATACAGCAAGCAGTGTAATGTAAATAAGAGATATGATTGGACCAGATAAATACAGAGTGCAGTGATATATAAGCCTGACCAGTATCCACAGTGGTGATCACTGCAGAGTGTAACTGTGGTGCAAATCGACTGGTGAGATGACCACTGCAGGAGCAGAGGGGTGCAGTCCAGGTGACTGGTTTATGTACGAGGTGGGAAGGGGGTTGGGGAGGGGTCAGCATGTGACGTAGGAAGGTGAGGGGGCAGCTTGGAGGAAGAAGCTCTTAAATATCCTCACAGGGCTCGTTGTGAAACAAGAAAGAAGCCAACGAACTGCGTGGCGACGAGGGATCCTTCACTATGGAGGAGGCTTCGTATGGAAGAGGTCCTGGATGGAGGGCAGACAAACTGGTCTTCTCTCATCCTGGCGGTAGGCTGGCTCTCTTCAGTCCCTGCAGGAAGTGGAGCCGTTGTTGTGCTTCTTGGTGTTCTTGTGTTTCTGACCTGCTCCACCGTGGAGCTGCTGGTGAACACTGAAGAGTCGTCAGCGAGTCAACAACCACGTCTTGTTTTGTCTGCATTGAGAGAAAGGTCGTTGTCATGGCACCAGTTCAGCAGTCGTTCCAGCTGCTCGCTGTATGATGCTTCATCATCGTTCCTGGAGGCCCACTGCTGTCGTGTCGTCAGCAAACTTCATGATGTGGTTGGATTCCAACTTGGCAGAACAGTCGTGGGTGAGCGGCGTGAAGAGGAGTGGGCTGAGCACGCCGCCTTGTGGGGCGCCGACGCTCAGCGTGATGCTGCCTGATGGTCTTCCACCGAGGCGCACTGCCGCAGTGCTTCTGTCAGGAAGTCCAGACTCCAACAGAGGCAGGTGTCAAGACCCAGCAGGGGGGGTTTCCTGACCAGTTTCTGTGGGATGATTGAATTTGATGCTGAAAATAAGTCGATGAACAGCATTCTGACAGAAGTGTCGTTTGTGTCCAGATGAGATAGGGCTGAGTGGACGGTGCAGAAAATGGCCTGGTGAGTGGAGAGGTTGGGACAGGATGCCCACTGGAGAAGGTCCAGGGAGGTCGGCAGGGCAGGTTTGAAGTGTCTCATCATAATGGAGGTCAGTGCCACAGGACGGAAGAGTCATCGAGAAACAAAGGGATGAATATCTGTGTCCCAATTGAGAAACCACTTCTGAATGTCAA
The DNA here is from genome assembly GCF_022577435.1 of Embiotoca jacksoni. Classification (NCBI taxonomy): domain Eukaryota; kingdom Metazoa; phylum Chordata; class Actinopteri; family Embiotocidae; genus Embiotoca; species Embiotoca jacksoni. Next base: position 711,651 of record NW_027185415.1, on the reverse strand, counting down.
ACATCTAAAAATCTAATTTCACATAATTGCGGTTGTGAACGTGATTATTTGCACTTACAACAAAATAAAACCTTCTCTATTTATCCATGTGAAGAATTGAGTGTTTTGTGAAACCTCATCCAGTTTATTGACAGGAACCCGATCACTGCAGGACTGTTGCTCTTGTTGTACTTTCCAAATATGTTTCTAAGAGTCAGACAGGCTGCTTGTAAAGACTTACAATAAACACACACACACTAATAGACATGCCCGCATGTATACACTTGCCTTGTAATACCCAACACTTTCAAGTGGTTTTTAGAGTTGTTGCGATCTCGGTAGTCTCGTATTCGCTGGTGTCACACCACACACACATGCAAGCACACACATCCTCACAAATACATAACCAAAAGAATTTAAGCCAATTATATGTCACGGTGTCTTTGAGATAGTGATGATGATTCTCCACCTGGTTTTACATTTAAACTTGCCACATCGGTTGTTAGGCTTCGTATTGACTCATGTTCAACAACTAACATCATACAATGAATACAATCAGTGATCAGATGTGTCTTATATTATTTAAAGATGGTTTCCTGATGATTTATAACTGAAATCCTACAAAACTCAAACATAGTCCAAAAACTCTTTGGCTCCACATAATGACTGAAAATAAATAAATGACTGTACCCATGTGACCTATATAACTCCACCCATACTAGCTGAATATCACCTGTACACCCACAATAAATATGACTCTAATTCCATTCATAAATATAACTTCAATTATCCATCTCTTATTTAAATGTTTTGACTGATTTCATTCATTTTTTTTAAACCAAATGAATTGTTGTTTCAAACATTGATTACAAGAGACCCCGTTCATCCCACCATGCTTAGGGTGGTTTCTCCAGGCACTGGTGCAGTATGGATACTAGGAAGAGTGTTTGAACAGCTCTGCAGTGGAAGCAGATATTTCATGTTAGCTTTTATTAATAATGAGTAAATAATTCATTCTTAAATTGCATGTGCATTGCCAGGATTAGTGGGACCTGTAGCAACACTGCACACGGGTCCACCTGCAGGTGGAGAAATAGAAGTTCTGTGTGTCGGTAGGGTGAGGAGGGAAATATGTTTATGGTCCATTGAAATAGCATCTAGTTAGTTATGACATTCATGTAGCATCTAGTTAGTTATAAAGAACTATATTGTCACATTCCAGATCAACCACATAAGGAAAATATTGCTTCCTAATTTCCATATGATAAAGGTCTCCTTTCCAAAAAACACATCCTCCCACTGTCAATCAAAGACTGGTCATAATTTCATTCCGGGTTTAATCAACCACAAGTCTCCTCTTTGGACTCTGGTGAAAGAGCCAAACTTTGGACTATTCTCCACTCAAGACTCTTTTATGGACCCGTTTCACAAGTGAGATCAGAACCAAAAGTGGTATTAGTGTGTCAGGTCAGATACTGGAGAGTGCTAGGTCAACATAAAGTGGAACTCAGGTATGGAGATAAAACAGAAGCCAATTGAAGCTGTATTAGAAACAGGGATTCAGGTTTAGTTCAAACAAACCAGAGGATCTGGAACAATCCAGCTAACAGCTCATAGTGTAGAAATAGAAACTGATAAGATATCAAAGCAATAAGAAATCAAATGTACTGTTGTACTTACATGTCTGAAGTTTCTCAAATGACATATGATCATAGGAAAAATAATAGTTCAATTGATTGTAATTCCATGTTGAGTATATCTGATCTCATTAGTGGTCTATAACCAACCCGTTGATGGGAGGTAAAGTGCAGAGAGTTCAGTTTCAGTGCAACCTTTCCTTATAAATACATTACAACTAATTTGCATATGTAAAATTGTTTTATAGGGAACACACAAGTGTTTCAGTTTTCAGCCCATTAAATCTGGTAACTGACAATTTATGGTGCATAATAACTCATTTCTGCTGACTTAAGAGTCTGTTACTTTAAAGAGACTGTGAGGGGAGCAAAAATAAATTTGATGAGCCCAAATTAACTTTGATTTATATGATTAAACACACACTCTGACACAGGCATCCTTTTCAAGGTCAGGTAATAAAGCAGGCCACCTTTAAGAGCCTTTTCATGTCAGAAGCTATTGTGAGTTAAGGGGCAGCGTATTCCCAATCACATTTGGAATTAATGTACCACAAACCAGTTGGCTCACAGAATACCTGAGGCTTTTAGGGCTCCTGAAATGAGGGGGGGGGGTCACCTGGTGTGTAATCTAACAACCTATAGTTTTCCCTGTAAGTAAAAGTAAGCTGCAGCAACACCACATTTTAATAAAATAAAGTCAGCTACAAGCTAATGGGAAAACTACTGGAGCTCATTTCCATCAACAAACAACTGTTGATCATGTTGATAATCGACCAAACCTGAGTATGTTTCACACTGTTTCTAGAACACTGGGAGTTTCCCACCCCTCTGACCTGAAGCAGTATCACTGAATACCTCTGTGCCCTCCCTGCCACACCCTTACAATCTGAAAACCTTTACAATCTTGCCTACTTTTTGCAGGTGATAGCTGCAATATGGTAGAATTTATTTTCAAATTATGGCAACCTACCCACATTTTTGAATACTTGCAGTTTTTTTTGTTTTTTTTAAATGTTGCAGAGCTACAATCTGATTCAAAAAATGACAACAACCACTCATAAGAGAATAGTCAGACAGATCAATATTCAAGTGATAATTATTTACACATGCAAATTCTGCACAGAGACACACAGAGACACACAAAGACACAAGTTAAAAAGACAGTTACCGGAAAGCCTGCTCGTCCAGGAGGACCCTGAAAAAGGGTGAGAGAAAATTGGCACAAAACAGAAAGAGTAAATTTTAAAGATACAGTCCACATAATGAAAGAAAGCTGCACTGAACCAGGCCAGAATACAACGTGTACGATAGACTCAAGGTCGTCACTATTTCGTATGAAGACGTTTTATTTTGGCCTTTTTTAGCTCAGTGACAGCACCCTACTGATGCAGTAACATGCTTCTTCAAAAACAGACATTCAGTGAATTATTGTAACATGAGTTTTTCTGAATGTAAAAGAACAAACGGTGGTCACCAAGAAGACTCATGCAAAGGTTGGTTTCAGGAGAATGCATGCTGAAAATCCTCATGTTTCTGCATAACAAACATAATGCATAACTTCAAACTGGCCTCACCCCTACTTCATATAACAATATATAAGCATGGTTGCTTCCACCCAAAACACATTACAGGAAGCTAGAATACAATGGCTTCCACTATGGTCCTGTACTAAGAACAAGAAGGAACACAGTATACAAATTCAAGTGTGTTTTGTTTTCAGGGCTGGAACTCAAATTAAAGGACTGAACTGTAATTGGCTGGAAGTCACAACAGGAACTCTTTACATTTTCCAAAGAGCTGCTGAGGCACTGACATTTCTCTGAATGATAATTGCCTGCTCTTGAATTCTGGCCTGTCATCATTATTCCTCCACGAGGACTCCAGTGAGAGTGCTGCACTTTCCAGTGTACCTCTGTGTGTGTGTGTGTGTGTGTGTGTGTGTGTGTGTGTGTGTGTGTGTGTGTGTGTGTGTGTGTGTGTGTGTGTGACCGCTGTCGGAATGGGGGGAAGTCATTGTTTTCACATTAGTAATCCGGTATGAAAGAAACTCGAACATTTATCTGAGTTTATTGGACCATGTTCAATGACTGACAATAAACATGTATGAAATGCTTTTGTTAGGAATTATATTATATTAATATTATTGAGTGTTTTCAAAGGTACATTGTAAAAAATACCATATAAAATAAAGGGATACACCACCAAAAATCAAAACAGAGGTACTTTACTTTTGTAGAGGACAGCAGCTGCAGTCAGATATTTAATGCAGAAGATTGTCCATCAGAACATCTTAAACCACCTCTCAATCAGAATCTACTTTAAACAGGAACTTGGCAGAAGTTGAGGAGGTAAACGTGTGAAAGGCTACCATGGCAGCTCTATATTTGAGGCACGTTTGCAAATAGACAATCCTTGATTGCTAAAGTCCTGTGTTCTCCAATGAATGCAAACTCAGCAGTTCCTCCATGTTTGTTTATTGTCTGGTTAGATTCAGTCTAATGGTCATTTCATCAGTACAGCATGAGTCCTGTCAGACACTCCACCATATCAATGAATTAAACTCAACACTTCCTCCGCAATTTTGATATTAATAATCATTTAACATGAAAAAACATTAAGAGATGATGAGTGCTGCTGATTTAGATTAGCATTAATCAGGAGTAGAGCTAAACTGACTGGATTAAACTATATTTCCATTAAAACGACTTCAGATGGGCACCATAAAGGTAGTCAAATTAGCACCAGGCTTTGTTTTCCTGATAAAACTTTTAAAAACCAGCAAACCAAACCAGATCTGAGCACGACGCAGACATCCGTGGTCGGGAGTTCTCGTTACGTGATCATCTTTGTTTCCGGTATAAAACCATCCACTGAAGCCACACAACCACATGTTCACAACCTCATTGGCGATGCAAAGCAGGCACAATGCACACAAGATGTCGAATGCCATCACAGGGATCTTGTTTTCATGGAAAACTATGAATGCCTACCAGGCAACAGCAAATTGTGTGTTATATGGATAATAATGTAAAAATGGGTTTTGGACTACATATTTTACTGGATTGGATATCGTGGACTTTGCTGACTGCAGCCTTAACGAGTATCTGTAATTATAGTTTGCAGAAACTATGAGTGTTTGGAGGATACTGATGGGTCAGCAGAAAAGGGTTTCAGAAGTTTCAGGCCTGCAAATGGTGAATGTTTGGTTTTCAGTGAGGTGTTCTCTTAATGTTGTTCTGGGGTGGATTTGACTTGTGTCTGGTTCTGATGCAGCTTTGTAATGTCTCCATCTTTTTCTGAGTTTGATTAATATAATATAAATGTGTTTGATGTGTGTACACTGTAAACAAATAATCATGAAACAGAAACTGAGTTTAAAACAGTTGCTATACCAAATTCAACAGTATACTCTTATTTAAAATATAGGTGTGAATTTACAATACTTCACAGTTTTGAAGTGACAGATGGATGTTAACCAAACTGTGATGTTGGAGGGACACTTTTAGTCCATGACAGTTCGGAATGGGATTTTTCTTCTGTTCACTAACAGAAGCAAATAAAGGAATGATTACGGACCTATAAAGCTCTATTTCTCCACTCAGCAAATTAACTTGATGAAGGTTATTAACTTTTAAACCTTTATTTTCTGCATTAACTTGCTTGTTTATTGCCAATCCCTTGGACAACTTAACTCATTCCGTAGGAACAGTAAAAAGGTTATAGCTATGTGTTGGTCATTTGAATTAAGTTAATAATCAAAACCACAATTATCTCGCTTGTGTGTCTTTTTTCGTTGTGCCTCAATTTCATGCTGTACTCGTCCAAGTGAAGGAAAGTCCTGAGGACTCTGTCAGCCTGGCTGGTACTCTGCGAGTGACATATGCACTATTTCAGGCTGGGCAGCACATGTAGGTGTGTAGCCGCGTGCTGAGTGTGAACATGCTGCACGTAGGTGCCTTCCCCTTTGCCAGTAGGTCTTCAGAAGCTGTATGCAAAGGGCAAAGGTCATTCAATGCTGGAAGGAACCCTTCACTTGAATTTCACAGTAACCCTCCAACATATGGCTCCCATTTGGTAAAGTGCTGCTGAATGAATAAGAGGGCAGGGAAGGGGGGTCGTAGACTGCATGTACACTGGGTCTATGGTCTCCTTGTATATTTGGTTCTTGTACACGTGGTCTATGGTCTCCTGGTATATTTGGTCCTTGTACACGTGGTCTATGGTCTCCTGGTATATTTGGTCCTTGTACACGTGGTCTATGGTCTCCTGGTATATTTGGTCCTTGTACACGTGGTCTATGGTCTCCTGGTATATTTGGTCCTTGTACACGTGGTCTATGGTCTCCTGGTATATTTGGTCCTTGTACACGTGGTCTATGGTCTCCTGGTATATTTGGTCCTTGTACAAGTGGTCTATGGTCTCCTGGTATATTTGGTCCTTGTACACTGGGTCTATGGTCTCCTGGTATATTTGGTCCTTGTACACGTGGTCTATGGTCTCCTGGTATATTTGGTCCTTGTACACAGGGTCTATGGTCCCCTGGTATATTTGGTCCTTGTACACGTGGTCTATGGTCTCCTGGTATATTTGGTCCTTGTACAAGTGGTCTATGGTCTCCTGGTATATTTGGTCCTTGTACACTGGGTCTATGGTCTCCTGGTATATTTGGTCCTTGTACAAGTGGTCTATGGTCTCCTGGTATATTTGGTCCTTGTACACTGGGTCTATGGTCTCCTGGTATATTTGGTCCTTGTACACAGGGTCTATGGTCCCCTGGTATATTTGGTCATTGTACACGGGGTCTATGGTCTCCTGGTATATTTGGTCCTTGTACACGTGGTCTATGGTCTCCTGGTATATTTGGTCCTTGTACACGTGGTCTATGGTCTCCTGGTATATTTGGTCCTTGTACAAGTGGTCTATGGTCTCCTGGTATATTTGGTCCTTGTACACTGGGTCTATGGTCTCCTGGTATATTTGGTCCTTGTACACGTGGTCTATGGTCTCCTGGTATATTTGGTCCTTGTACACAGGGTCTATGGTCCCCTGGTATATTTGGTCCTTGTACACGTGGTCTATGGTCTCCTGGTATATTTGGTCCTTGTACAAGTGGTCTATGGTCTCCTGGTATATTTGGTCCTTGTACACTGGGTCTATGGTCTCCTGGTATATTTGGTCCTTGTACAAGTGGTCTATGGTCTCCTGGTATATTTGGTCCTTGTACACTGGGTCTATGGTCTCCTGGTATATTTGGTCCTTGTACACAGGGTCTATGGTCCCCTGGTATATTTGGTCATTGTACACGGGGTCTATGGTCTCCTGGTATATTTGGTCCTTGTACACGGGGTCTATGGTCTGAAGAAGCTAACTAGTGTTACCTTATGACTGAACACACACACACAAAACCCCATTATTTGTCAGTGATTAGGGTTACTGTATTTTGTTTAGCTAAACTGAATATTTGTTTCAAATGAATTTCATAATTTTTGCTTCTCTGTTTTGAGAAACGAAACACTTGCCAGTTGTGGTTGCATTATGTAAAACTGAAGCAAGAAAAAGGCACCGGTCAAACCATTATTTAAGGATTCATGGTAGTTTAAGTTTGACAATAAAATTCATTAATTTCAGTCAAATTGGTGCTATCATGGATTCTATCATGGAAGTGAAGTCATTTCAAACACTGCTTCTTTGGTAAACCTTGACTTGAGAATGTGTACTTGTCGACCAAGTGCAAACCACCTTGACAGTGCTAATCTCTGGAAGAATAGTACCACATAATTGTTGACTACGCTGCAAGGTTGTATTCAATAATGCTGGGTTTGTATATAAATTTGAGCAAAAAGAAAAGAATGGGGGCTACAAAGGGTAAAACTATCAAAACAAATTCGTTTTCTTTTCCAGTATGAGACAGATGGCTGCTTCAAAAACTGGCACAAAGCTGGTCTAAGTGCAGATCCAGACACATTTGTATTTTGGTGCCATGATTACTGTTCCCTTCAGGTTAACATAGGTGAAGGGTTAAAGCCAGCGACATTAGCTTGTGTCTATCTGACTGAAAACAGTTTGCTCATATCATTGTAATGTCTGCAGCAGGACCCCAACCAAGAAGTCTCTGTAGCTTCAGGATCCAGCTGTCAAATATGTGCCTAATACTGGACAAAGATGAGGTGTATACCCTTCACTTTATCCTTTAAGTTTTAATTCAAATTTCATAAATAAATTCCTGGACAAATTTTCACATTCAAATCAATATTATTTGAATTTTTTACAAGGTCATAATTTCCACCTGACACATTGTGTAGTCTTTTTCTTTGGCTGTCAGGCATGATCAGCTAATTCTAAAGCATCAGTTCAAAATCAACTTCAAACAATTTTGTTTAATAAATTCTTTGCATTTTTTGGTGGACTTAAAAAAAAAAAAAAAAAAGTGGATAAAAACCTAAAATATGTATATCAAGCTCCCCATAAAAACACATGTAACTTGAGATCCTGTGGAGAAGGACCTGTGAGTGGCCTGCTGAAAATGAGGGAATGAGAGCGGAAAATCCGCCTCGTTGTCTGATCTCATGTACCTTTAGACTTCCTCTGTGGGAACTATCCTCAAATTTTCCAGGGAGGGATATTTGGCAGAGGTGATTTTAAAACCGACACATTTGTACAAAAGTCAAACTCATAGTAGCCAGATGTTAAGAGCAGTGTTCCTAAACCAAGTGCCAATATGGCACATGAGTCAGGAGGTTTCCTTTTAACCAAAGGCTTGATTTCAACTATTGTCTTGCATTCAACCAAAGATGAGATGGATGAAAGAGTGGGGGGGGGGGGGGGGGGGTGCAACTTTGGACAGACGATTGGTGAACCACAGGACTGACAGAAAACCATTCATATTCACACCTATACAACATTTACTGCCATCATCTCAGGGGTAAACACAAACTAAAAGAACATGCAAAGTCCACACAGATAACACTGGGCAGCAGATTCATACGCAGAACTGAAGATTAGTGCTGATCACTGCTGAACACCACTTCTTCAATACCATTAAGACTGTGTGTCTACTGTCAACCAGAACCAGAAAATGTATTGATGAAAAGGTGAGAGCAAAAGGAACGACATAAATGAGCAATGTAAAGATTACTGCTCCACCTCAACAAGGGTGCGATGGTCAGGATTGTGTAATTGGATGTGTTTCAAGCTCTCCAGTTCATCTGCACCAAAATACAAGAGTTTCATTACTTTACCACACGCAGGTCACAAAAGGCGTCTGGTCTACTTACTGGAGGTCCTGCAACACAGACAGAGAGAAAAGATTTAGTTTGAGGGTTTTCCACAATATACATCACAGCACATACACACACAACAAATACCTCAAATGTCCTGCTTGTCATTGGCTCATTGATTTATCAATACTGACACCGGTCCGGTCCCTAAAGGTCTGGTACCAGATTATAATCCAACCATGATGTGCCTCAACAACATGTTTTAGAAATATCACCTGCAGCCTCCATATTTTTAAGATAAAAGCAGAAATTTGCACGACGTCAAAAAACACATTTCAAAGCCAGGCAATGACTCACTAATGACTTTAATGGACTTCCTCAACCACTGGAACGTCTTCAGCAGACACAGCCAGGCCGAGGCCCAGCACATACCGCCTACCGTGTGTGGCGCTTGGATTTTCATTTTGGAGCCCGTGGTAACAGGTTAGAGCAGTGACGCACATCTCAAGCTTCAATCATGCTTCATGTCTGCTTTGGGTTACAGTCTTTTACTTACTGGCCTCAGACATTCATCATCGATGGCCATTGTTAAAGGGAAACTCTTGTTAAAAAGGAAAAGCTTTAGTTCTAACTTGAATTAATTCATAATTTGTCCAATATTGGACTGGTGTCCCTTCCAACAACAAGAGAGAATTTAGTCCCTCATAAAATACATTGACATTACGCTACAGAGACATGGTGCCAGTGTACACACACACACACACACACACACACACAGAGACACACACACACACACACACACACACACACACACACACACACACACACACACACGAGTAAGCCAGGACTGTGCAGCATGGTAGAGGTAGTGCACACACCACCCCTCCTGCGTGTCCCATGTCTAAGACGTGTTCAATCATCGAAGTATAAACCACAAGTGTCACATTCAGGAGTTTTGATCATTGAGTATCTGAAAGTATTTTCTAACTCATCGTTAAATGTCGACGAATAGATGAAAGCCTGCTTAGAATGATTTGCATCTAGATTGAAGTTTAGTTGTTCTGCAGTTATAAGTATTGGTATCACTTTTGGTGAAATCCATATATCAGGTGAAATCTTTTTCTCTCAAGCCGTTTCAGATTGTACCACGACTGTATCCTGCTCTGAAACGCTCATCAAAACCAAAAGAGGAACAGACAGCCGGCTCCAGCTCCTCAGGGCTCTCTCATGTTCCCTCACTTGACCTTTTCACAAGCACAGTGAGTCATCCAACAAAATCAATTACTGCTGAAACCAGTCAGGGTTCACTGAACACGTCGCTACATCAACCACAACAAGGTGGAGACAATCACTGAGGACAAATCTCCTCTGTGAAATGTCAAACCAAATCCCCTGTTTTATCTGTTAGAGGCGCTTTATTCTTTCATCCTGCTGTCGCCTTGTACTCGTATAAAAGGAAAAGCATTTGGAAGATGGAAAAAGGACGGTTTGGGTGAAGTTATGATCTTATGAAAGGTTGGACATAAAATCTTCTCAGACCCCAACGATTGGTTTGTCACAATTAAAATCATTCAACAAAAATGCTTGTTGAAGTCAAAGTGAAAGATTTCTCCGTTCTGCACCAGAATTCTTGTTATTCTGACGATGTGGTTCCAGAAGTAATTAGAGTCACATCGTGCTGCCAGGTTCGGTAGCTTTTATAGCCAACCTGGCAGCAATGACACACTTCAACGAGTCCAGAGATATTCTGCCTCTTCTGCTGAAGTTTATCTGTGTTCAAGTTTTACTCTTCACCACTGGCTCCAAAGGATGACAAAGGAGAGTCTGTTAAATAGTCAGTTTAATAAAACTGTGGTCCAGGACAAAATATCTTTACTGCTAGTCAGATAAAATAAAAATGATCCCTGGGTTACTCTGATACTGAAGAACATCTTTTTAATGATTTCTAAGTGGATTTATGGACATTTATTGATAAAGAACAGCAGATATACTGATATTCTCAGGCAGTCTGAGTCAGCCTCAATCTAGAAAATATGTTTGATGTTTCTGTGTTCAGACAGAGATTATGATTCAGCAGCAAACTCCAGTGAATGGGCTGCAAAGTACCGCTGCCTCCATGAGCTATTAGCCACAGGAACTATAGTGTGTTGACGAGTCAGCAGAACCAGAGACCAGAAGACCAGTTCAACCAGGTCAGACCTCCTCCACATGGTTCAACCAGGTCAGGCCTCCTCTACATGGTTCAACCAGGTCAGACCTCCTCCACATGGTTCAACCAGCTCTGACCTCCTCCACATGGTTCAACCAGGTCAGACCTCCTCCACATGGTTCAACCAGGTCAGACCTCCTCCACATGGTTCAACCAGCTCTGACCTCCTCCACATGGTTCAACCAGGTCAGACCTCCTCCACATGGTTCAACCAGGTCAGACCTCCTCCACATGCTTCAACCAGGTCAGACCTCCTCCACATGGTTCAACCAGGTCAGACCTCCTCCACATGCTTCAACCAGGTCAGACCTCCTCCACATGGTTCAACCAGGTCAGACCTCCTCCACATGGTTCAACCAGGTCAGACCTCCTCCACATGGTTCAACCAGGTCAGACCTCCTCCACATGGTTCAACCACGTCATACCTCCTCCACATGGTTCAACCACGTCATACCTCCTCCACATGGTTCAACAAGGTCAGACCTCCTCTACATGCTTCTGACTGGCAGATGAAGGTCGATCTGGGCAGGCAGCTCAAGTTCCACCAGCATATCACACTAAAGACAGAGCAGCTCATCAAGCTCACAGAGCTCTGGGGAGATGCACCGAAAGCTCATTGCGCAAACATAGAAGCAAGATTCCTGTTGCATTCTGGGCCGGCCATCACATCCTGTTGGCCACTCAGCCAGGGGACATGAGGTGGTCCTAAAGGCCCTCTGGGAGGCCCAGGGAAAGAGGCTTCAGTTTTAATGTATGAAGCCCTCTGGAGCTAAAGCTTTACATGGAACAAACATTGGGCAGCACATGAAGCAGACTTCCCACTCATAAACACACACACACTGGAAGGGAATGTGCTCGACTGCAGTGATATCATGTATTCCAAACCTTCTGCTTCATGCTGTCTAACTATTGCTAACACCTGTTGTTGATGCTTATGTAAGAGCATCGCTTCGCTGGGGCCGGAAATGGAGATCAAATATTACATGCCAACATCCAAAGTCGTAGGCGACCCGCTCCTATTCGGGCTAGTCATTCCACACATGGGGGGGGGGGGGGGGGCACTGTGTCTCTTGTTGCAACATTTCATTTTCAATTTGTTGGAAAATTGCATTTTCATTTTAATTGTGACTTAAATATTGTTTGTATGGATTGAAAATCACGTTGTGTCACATTAAAAGTCAAACAGCTGTTCCATTTTAATTTGAAAAATAAGTGAAAATAAAAGTGTAAATGGGATTATTTCATTTTCATTTTTACTGACAAATCACATATGTATGTGGGAAGTTATAATGCTACTGTGGGGGGTGGTGCCCCCTGGAGGCCATCTCCGTCCCAGCAGATGGATCCAGGAATAACCTGTTCGTTTCAGTTCTCTAAATATCCGGATCTAAAAGCCCCCCGCAGCCTCCGGCTCGTTCCTATCACTCACATTCCCTGCTTCTCCTGTTGCTCTTGTAAACACACGTGTAAACGTGTCGGCTGTGAAGCTTCTGTTGGTGAACGTCACCGACGGATACGAGGAAATGTGTCCGTCTGCACTGCAGGACAAACGGAAGATAGGACGTCGTGAAGCAGACAGGTTTTAGTCGCAAATGTCCACATCAGCCTGTGGAGAGCGTAGTGGGGGGGGGGGGGGGGTGAACTCAGCGGTCAGACAGGAACAGTAAACAAGTAAACAGTTATATCACATCATCTATTTCCGTCTTCAAAACTAAACACGTGCTCCAAAAAGGACATCAGTTAAAGAACGCTGTGGTTGAGAGCTGATGAGGTTCAGTGAGTTAAAACCTCTTGTTAAAGGCTCTTGTTTGTGGTTAAGAGCTCTACTCTCCAGCGCCACCTTGAGGAGTCCAAGGCCTGAAGGACCATTCACACTGCAGGCTGCTCAACTGTCCAGTCTCACTGAGGGAGCATGAGGACAGGGGACTTTACGATGTCCCGCCTCCCATCTGAGCCACAGCTGACTGTCTCACAAATAAAAAGCTTCTGTGTCTGTTTTTAGATTTAAAGGTTAATTACCAAGAGAACGGCTTTAATGGAGAACTGTGACAGCTGACAATACATCTGCTTTATGAGTTTTCTTCTGCACCGGTTGGGGGTGCTTCACCTTCTTCACAGCCTCGGTGTAGATATGAGCCGTGCTGTTCTTCAACAATATTGTTAATGATATCTGGTGAGATTTAAACCCGACAGCTGGGACCAACATGTAGCCGATGAATGCTGTGCAGGTCCAGTAAGGTGTGTTTGAGATCTTAGTCTACATTTAACAAAAACTGGATCCATGTCAAAGGTTTTATATGAAAGTTATCACCTCCACAGCCGAGCATTAATCCCTCAGCTGAGAACAAAACCATTTCAAGATTTTTAGGGGTGAACAATACCCCTCCTCGTAAATACACTTTCACAGCATCTTCCACTGCAGGTTTATGGGTGTGTTTCTATTAAAGTAGAAAACTGGGTGAACGTTGCACTTCCTGCCTTCACCTCTTATTTCAACCTGCAAACCTTATTTTTCACATTTGATGCCTTTTCACCAGCTGTTGCAAATGTCCCCCTCAGACTCGGAGACCTTTAGTTTCTCAGTGAAGGCGGTGAATCCTTCTGAGGAGCTCACTGAGGCTGGCTGTTGGAAAAATGACATCGTACTAACTTGTTTTACTGTCGCTGCCTCCACAGAGGAACTAATAAACCCTGACGGCACCAATATTGGGTCCAACAGTCCTACAGAGATTAACCAACACTTCATCATCACACACTGTATTCCTGCTTCATTTCCAGCCTGTCCAGTGAAACAGACGCTCAGTACAGTGAGGACAAAGAGTCTGACTCTTCATCTCCTCTGCATATTAACTATAACAAGACAGATCAGCGATGGCGCCTTCATAACTTCTTTGCCTTGTAAAACATGAATTCATCATTTTAAAGCTGTCTGTGATTTGTTTGACTCCGATGACAACCTGACGTCATGCTCTGAAAAAAGGAAGCATGTTGATATGAAGAGAGGCTTTCTAACACTACTAAAAGCACTTGGATAATTCTTATCAAAACTCTGGGGATAACATTACTTGGCTGTTGGACAGATGGTGAACCTGTAAATCATAGCCAGAATATCTCATGCAGGAATGAGACTTTGAAACGTGTCAGAGTCCAGACTGAGACTGAGGCCAAGACGCTTCCAGGTTGGGAACAACTGATGAAATACCCACATCCAGGCCGGAACAGAACCACGTATCACCTGGACGTTCTGCAGGATATTTACTGGCTCAAACCAATCAGAGGCTGGACAGCCTACCCTGAATTATACACCGTGTGAACACCATCTAATTTCCTTACACCCACCCAGCTGGTTCATGTCGGGCCGTTCTTGTCAATCCAGGAACAGGAAAAATAAATGAATTCAGCTCTGTAGCTCCCAATGCCAAAAAGAAACAAAAATAAGTTCTCAGTTTGGGATTCAATCATTACTCAGCAGCTCTTACAGCACATCATCATGAAGACGACGTTGGACCTTTGCCAACAAAAACCCTCTGGACCTGACTCAGCAATTATTCTCTGAAATTGCTCTCAGGAGGATGAAAATGTATATTTAAAGAAATAACTATAAAAATGTCCACCGCGTCACTGAAGTCTGGACAGAAGACGAGCTTCCTGTCCAAGGCTGAGGGATGAGATGAAAACGAAACCTCTGACATATCATCACCCTGTAAAGTTATTGGCAAACAGTTGCAGAGACACAAATCAAAACCCAGAGTAACTTTCATTATGTATGATGATTTAAATTTCAATATTCACTAATTTTAGTTTTTGAGTATGTGAAAAAACTAGTATGCTTAAAGAGTTTTGTTTACACCATGAAATCATTCCAAAACCACGTTTCCCTTGAGAAAAATAAAATGTTTCACGTGCACAATCACATGTATAATATGGTCACACGTGATCACGAGTGTTTGCACGTGAAATCCATGTGTTTTTTCTGTAAAGGTAAAAAGTCCACTTCCTACATGAAGTTCATACATAACTAATTTTTACATCACTTTTACTTCCCCACACTTCTTTACACAGATTTACACCAAATAAATAATACGTAACCCAGATGCTTGGCCCAGTTGGAAGGACACGTGTGTGTATTGGCACGCAGTCATTTAATGTATCGTTAAAACATTATTAGTGGAGTTTTAAATAAAAGTCAGAACTGAACTGTTTCAGAAAAGTCCAAACACTGAAAACAGGTTTGAAGAAGCAGAGTGAGATCGTCTCTGGGTGAAATGAGCCCCATTAATAAGAGCAGCCTGTCGACTGATAAACGTAGTCATTATGGAATGTTTACTAAATATATGTTTGATCCACATATAATATTTTACCACATTACTTCTAAATTCTCTTTAACTAAAGCTCATGAAGCTCAAGATCTATATTTAAGAAATTAGGCAGAACATGAGGGAAGGAAACAAGGGGACATTTTTCTGATTCAATAATTCACCACCAGAAGAATCCGGACTTTTTGAAATTGGCCAGAGCCTCTAACGGACCTGTAGCTCCTCTTTCATTTACTGAACGGTCGGCTTTCGCTTGGGACATGTATTCAAGTTTTACTTTTCCACAGTGCAATAGACCTTCAGGCAAAAAAGAACCGAAGGAAAGAGATCTGTGGAAGGAGAGGAAACCAAGAAGAGTGGTGGGAATCAGAAGACAACATATACATAAATATAAATATAAATATGCACGCCTGATGATTCATTCAAATGAACACATAAAAATAAAGAGGAAGCCATGAAGATGACTGAATCGTGGGGGTTAATGTCCACAGTGGAAAAGAGGAAGATGTGAAGGATTTCACCCACAGACCAGCAGAAGAAAAGGCTGCTTCTTCCTGGGCTAGAAGGCGCCCACCTCCCACACTGTAACCCAAGAGGGGCTCTTCTGCTGTTAAACAACCTTCAAAAGTCCACGGGCCTCTGTCATGAAAACCAATATGTCATCCAGCTTTCACTTCCTTTGCACGGTCACCAATGACAGGAAGCAGCCGAGCGTTGGGAGGTCGGGCTGATACGAAGGAGTGTGTGGAAACAGAGAAACAGCAGTTTGTCTCTTTGGGGTTTTAAAATCATCAAGATTGGTTCAGACGTTTCCTTTAGGGGTTGAATCAGTTTCCAGAGGCTGTGTGTGTGTGTGTGTGTGTGGGGGGGGGGGGGGGGTGTCTGTCAGTGGATATAAGTGAAAGGCTTGAGTGTTTGAGAGACTTCATGATCTATTAAAGGGGCATGGATTAGATTCAGATGCTATATTAAAGGATTTCAAGTTATTACAGTGAAGCCAGCCAAAAAAAAAAAGACTTTATTGGGTTAAGAAAATAATGCCAAGTGTCAGTCTTCATTTCCTACTGTCTGCCATGATTAATATGTTTTGATTTCTTGCAGTACATCCTGAATGCATAAAGCAGCCTTGATCTGAAGGGTCCCATGACAGGAAAAGATTACAAAATGAAAATGTTAAACAGATCTGCAAAAGGAAGGTTTGGACGTTTTGGGAAATACATATCTGTTGTCAGGAGCAGCAGCCGGTCAGTTAGCCAAACTAAAGGATTCCCAGCACTGGTATTCCATTAAGTTTTACATTTCTGTTTTTGTGCAGGTCAGAAAAAACAAGATAAATGGTGTGAGTCTTTTACTGAGATTTTCCAGGTGTCATTTTCAACTTTGGACAGAGCCAGACTAGTTATTCATTATTTCATTTAGACTAAACACAGTGAAGGAACTCATCCTGACAGGATTCTAGAAATAACTTACATAATTCAATACTTTTGGTCAAATGTCCTTATTTATTTCCAGACTTTCGCATCTTGCTCTTGAATCCATCTTGAGCATGTGATAACATTATTCTCAATCATCTAATATAATATAGTATTTTATATATGTACTGTTCTCTGTATGTGTTTTACTTCCAAAGTGTTGACAGATAAACAGCCGGCCAAACTCTTTTTCAAGAGCCAGGAATGCTCCTTTAATGACTTCATACAAATTAAATCAGCTCGACAACGTTGAATCGGAGTGAAATGACAAAAAAAAAATACAAAAACATCTTAATTTACTGATATGAATAACGGATAAATATAAACAACCTTATGTTCACATTTACCTCGAAATCCTAACAAAAGTCACCATTCTTACTCATTCAACACATGAAGAACATAAAACACTTACAGCTGTTGCTTTCTGAGGAAAACACACGGAGGATTACTGCGGATTAAACATGGGATGCCACACGGCTGTGACCGTGCTCCCTGCAGTTTACAGCTCTCAACTTCCTACTTCCTGCTTCTCACTTCCTGCTTCATTGCAGGTGTCAAAATAAAAGCACCACAACCATTTACGCACGAAACAATGAAAAACACATTTCAACAGTTAACTTGAACACTTCTTCAACATATAAACATATTCAGGGCAGAACAACATAATAATCTAATAATAGATTGAGCATGTGATAACATTATTCTCAATCATCTAATATAATATAATATAATATAATATAATATAATATAATATAATATAATATAATATAATATAATATAATATAATATAATATAATAATAATAGGCTGAGCATGTGACAGTTCTATCGTGATATGTCGGCACCACTCGTCCTCTAAGACTAAGACTAAGACATTCGTCGTCGTGGGACACATGACCTCCTCTGCATGACCCTCCATCCCATAACTCATCTCAGCGGAGGTTAAAACAACCGATTCTCTGAGGTGAACCTGCGCTGGGTTTTATGTATGTTAAGACAACAACACACAGCATTGTGCTTCTGATGTTCGGCGTGTGTTCGTCCACATTCATCTGAACAGTGTTATTGTTTTTCTTACAACCTGATTTATGAATTATTACTGAAGTCTTCCAAAGCAGCTCCATGAAAACAAACCAAGTCATCACTCCAGTTAATTATAAAGGTGGAAACATTTCTAAGAAAGACTGTTTCAGTATGAAGTTAGAAACATTGTACTTTAACATACATATATAATATTCTGTTATCTACCCAAGAGGACTTCAGGCAGACCAATGCCTCCAAACTTGTATGGACGGGGCTGCTTCTGCCAGGAGACACATGGTAATGGCATTTAAAATTGGAGGTTATATTAAATCAGTGAAACACCTGAACAACCTTGTGGTTGATAACAAAGTCAGTAAGTTGAAGCAAAACTAATGGAAATATGGTTGAAATACATAGATTGTAGATTGATTGTACAAGTAATTAATATAAAAGTTGTATAGTTAGTTATTGTAACATCCACACTTTTATCATGCAGTTAAATAATAGTCAGTTAGAATCGAATTCAAACTGACACGTGCAACATGAAAGATGTAGTCGATAAAGGGTTCCTTATCAAACAGCTGTGACGGTACGCCTCATGAGCAGGTTGGGAACCGTCTTTTATCAACTACCATGTTTGTAATTGTGAGTCCAGAGTGGAAATAGAATAGAAAGCCTTTCATGTCATCGTTTTGAGGGAAACTCCAGTGAAATGAGGAGAACACAGCAACCTTCGGAGGGCAGGGGGAACATCCAACGGGATTTTCTGAGGAATGATTTTCTGAGAAATTGAATCACATGAATTTGACATGTTGAATGTTTTCCAGACAGGGCGGGGCCTTAAAACAACTCAAACACGGGTTAGTCCTCCTCTGTCTGCTCTGTCATCTAAATGGTAAAGGAGGCAAATGCTTTGAGCTCAGCTTTGTCACATCGCTAACGTGAAATATCACAGGTCTCAAGACCAGCAGGACCGGACCCTCCGTCCAACACCCCCCCTCCCCCCTCCCCCCCCACTCAACCCCCGACTTCATCAGTCAGTCTTCTGCCAACTTTAAGAATGAGGTGCTATGAGGATTCAAAGATGCAATTTATTCTTAAATTGAGTTACCAGACGGGGAGAAATGGTAGCCGACACACTACGCTATGCAAGCTATTAAAACAGAAGCTCAGACGGAGCGAGTGGGAGAGAGATGGCTGAAACAAATGGAAGTACCATGTGTGCTCTGGAGTTCTTGGCCTGTGTCCACTCCACACTGCTCTTAGTGTGAAAACAAAGACGTTCACTCTAATAGCCTTTGCCTGTTAAAGTAATTACAAAAGCAGAACCACCTACAAAAACATCACAAGTGTGATGTGTAAGAGGAGCCCGAGGGGTCTGGCTCCAATCAGAGAGGGCAACAACACAATCAAACTGTAAATAAGGAAGTCAAAGGAAATACAGGAAAAACTCACTGAAGATTTCTACTTGGTATCTTGAAATCCTTTGATATAAGATTACTTTTGGGTCTGAGCTTATAAACTGAGAGGAAGCTGGAGCCCCCGGCACCACTCCAAGCCTTCCTTGTGCAGCTTTAGAATTTTTGGCCACCAATGTCCACCAAAGTCCTTGAAGGGTTTCTGTGGCTCCTCAAACCTGAAAGTTGAGCTTGACGTTAATGGTAAGGCCCCCCTAAGCCAGACTCATGGTAGGACCGCAGAAAAGCTTGGATTTCAACTTCTGTGGATAACCACGCAAGCTATCTGAAGGCCGGTGTAGGTGCCAGAATATCTGGAGGGAAGACATTCTTTTTTTAGAGAATTACATTCCAGTCGGGCTTCAGGAAGGCTCTGAAAAAGCATCCAGACTGAGATATTTCTAGGTACTCAGATGAAATACAACCCGTTTCCCAAAAAGTTGGAACACTGTGAAAAATGTAAATAAAAACTGCATGCAATGATTCGTAAATACTTAAACTCATGTCTAATTGAAAATAGACAAAACAACATATCAAATGTATTGTGTGTATTTTTATGAAAAAGAAATGGCCATTTTGAATTTGATGCCAGCAACACGTCTAAAAAAAGGAAAAGGGGAACAACTGCCACTGAGCTGCATCACCTCTTCTTTTAACAACACTCTGGAAATGTTGGGGAGCTGAGGAGACCAGTTTCTGGAGTTTAGAAAGTGAAATGTGGTCCCATTCTTGCCTGATAGAGGATTTCAGCTGCTCAACAGTTCAAGGTCTCCTTTGTTGTATTGTTCATGTCCTGATGCTCCAGATGTTTTCAATGATTGACAGGTCTGGACTGCAGGAGGCCAGTTTATCAGCGGACTCTTCTACTAGAGAACCATGCTGTTGGAATACGTGCAGAATGTGGTTGGACGTTGTTCTGCTGAAATAAACAAGACCTTCCCTGAAAGAGACGTTGTCTGGATGGCAGCATATGTTGCTCCAAAACCTGAATATATCATTCAGCATTAATGCTTCCTTCCAGATGTTCAAGCTACCCATGCCATGTGAACTAATGTATCTTCTGATAGAGACTCTGCCACTCTGAAATTATCTTTTTATACCCAATCATGTTACTGATCTGTTACCAGGTAACCTGATTAGTTTTGAGATGTTCCACCAGGTGTTTTGTTTTTTTAGCAAAACTGAACTTTTCCAGTCTGCTGTTGACCCCGTCCCAAACATGTTGCTGCCATCAAATTCTAAATGAGCCTATTTTTCATAAAATAATAACATTTCTCAGTTTCAACATTTGATATTTTGTCTTGGATTCATTTTCAATTAAATATGAGTTTATATGATTTGCAAATCATTGTATTGTGTTTTTATTTACATTTTCCACAGCGTACCAACTTTTGTGGGAATGGGGTGATACTTAGATAGAGTTTCTGAGGCCAAAACCAGTGTGATATATTTAGATCAAACCGGCAGAAAACTAATATTACCAGTTTTAAAAACAAGCCAACATATATCAGAACTATAAGTATAGCTTTGGGGTAGGATGCCTCTGCTAACCACTCAAGTTGTCATTTACATGCATATCTGTCCAAACTCATAGACCTTGCTGCAAAAAAGTAAAATGTACTTTCTTGATGGACACCTGGGGATGATGTGGGTGATAGACGTGGATGAACTGAAGGGAACAGAGAGCACTGCTAGTTGATTCCTCTCTGCAGACTTTCTTCAAGTTTGAATGCTTCAGTATTACACAGATAATTCGGTTCAGTCCTCCACTGAAAGGAACCGTTTGACCTCTACCCACATCATGGAGATGTTTTTTTTAATGAAGGGGTCCCCGTTTTGTTTTGTACACACACACAGTCACCCCGTACAGTCCCACCAATGGTGTCACACTATTGCAGTAATGAACAGATGGCGGTAATACACCTTGATTTGCAACAAACTTCCAACAAAGTAGGAAATAATCACATACTGTATGTTGTAGACGTAAACAATGCAGGACTGATATTTTGAAGAAAACACAGATGTGTAAGTGTAATATGAAGCAGGAAGGGTAAAGGTAAATCTAACTTTGTTTACTGGAAACAAATATCCTGGGAACCTTTAACTCCTTCAACTAATTATTGGTTTTCCAAGAGACTGTGAACAAAAATATAAACACAACATACACTGAACAAAAATATAAACACAACATACACTCAACAAAAATATAAACACACCATACACTCAACAAAAATATAAACACAACATACACTCAACAAAAATATAAACACAACATACACTCAACAAAAATATAAACACAACATACACTCAACAAAAATATAAACACAACATACACTCAACAAAAATATAAACACACCATACACTCAACAAAAATATAAACACAACATACACTCAACAAAAATATAAACACAACATACACTCAACAAAAATATAAACACAACATACACTCAACAAAAATATAAACACACCATACACTCAACAAAAATATAAACACAACATACACTCAACAAAAATATAAACACAACATACACTCAACAAAAATATAAACACACCATACACTCAACAAAAATATAAACACAACATACACTCAACAAAAATATAAACACACCATACACTCAACAAAAATATAAACACAACATACACTCAACAAAAATATAAACACACCATACACTCAACAAAAATATAAACACAACATACACTCAACAAAAATATAAACACAACATACACTCAACAAAAATATAAACACAACATACACTCAACAAAAATATAAACACACCATACACTCAACAAAAATATAAACACACCATACACTCAACAAAAATATAAACACAACATACACTCAACAAAAATATAAACACAACATACACTCAACAAAAATATAAACACACCATACACTCAACAAAAATATAAACACAACATACACTCAACAAAAATATAAACACAACATACACTCAACAAAAATATAAACACAACATACACTCAACAAAAATATAAACACACCATACACTCAACAAAAATATAAACACACCATACACTCAACAAAAATATAAACACAACATACACTCAACAAAAATATAAACACACCATACACTCAACAAAAATATAAACACAACATACACTCAACAAAAATATAAACACAACATACACTCAACAAAAATATAAACACACCATACACTCAACAAAAATATAAACACACCATACACTCAACAAAAATATAAACACAACATACACTCAACAAAAATATAAACACACCATACACTCAACAAAAATATAAACACACCATACACTCAACAAAAATATAAACACAACATACACTCAACAAAAATATAAACACACCATACACTCAACAAAAATATAAACACACCATATACTGAACAAAAATATAAACACAACATACACTCAACAAAAATATAAACACAACACTTGTCATTTCAAGTGATCTAATGGTCATAATATAATAATAATAATAATAATAATGGTGTGTTGAGACCAATGATGAAGTGAATTATTATTATTAATGTCTATGAAATCGCGTCTGCCAAAGTTGAAAACATTGAACTTAACAGAGACGCAGTCGGTCCACTGATCATAAACACGCCTGTAACTCAGGAACTGTTGAGCATCAACAGATGACACTTGTACCAGTGACTCATCAGGGTTTTATCTTCTTGCTGCTCCGTGCACGCACACAAGCAGTTGTCTAGGAAGTTATTGATCTACCCTCATATAATTATAACTGAATTGAAAAGACTTAAATTAAAGCAACCAGAACCAGAACCAGAACTAAGGGGCTCACGCCACCCAACACTAGGCACAAAACAAATACTGGCAATGAAGTGAGAGAAGATGAAAAGATGAAACGAAAGCAGTGACGACACCTATAAAAGCATTAAAGTGAGCATTAATAAACTGTATAGTTATGTATGACCTGTAGACATGTAGCGTGATAGTTCTGTATGACTAGTAGACATGTAGCGTGATAGTCCTGTATGACCAGTAGACATGTAGCGTGATAGTTCTGTATGACCTGTAGACATGTAGCGTGATAGTTCTGTATGACTAGTAGACATGTAGCGTGATAGTCCTGTATGACCGGTAGACATGTAGCGTGATAGTTCTGTATAACCGGTAGACATGTAGCGTGATAGTCCTGTATGACCGGTAGACATGTAGCGTGATAGTCCTGTATGACCGGTAGACATGTAGCGTGATAGTTCTGTATGACCAGTAGACATGTAGCGTGATAGTTCTGTATGACCTGTAGACATGTAGCGTGATAGTTCTGTATGACCGGTAGACATGTAGCGTGATAGTCCTGTATGACCTGTAGACATGTAGCGTGATAGTCCTGTATGACCAGTAGACATGTAGCATGATAGTCCTGTATGACCTGTAGACATGTAGTATGATAGTAATGTATGACCAGTAGACATGTAGCATGATAGTCCTGTATGACCTGTAGACATGTAGTATGATAGTTCTGTATGACCAGTAGACATGTAGCGTGATAGTCCTGTATGACCTGTAGACATGTAGCGTGATAGTCCTGTATGACCAGTAGACATGTAGCATGATAGTTCTGTATAACCGGTAGACATGTAGCGTGATAGTTCTGTATGACCTGTAGACATGTAGCGTGATAGTTCTGTATGACCTGTAGACATGTAGCGTGATAGTTCTGTATGACCTGTAGACATGTAGCGTGATAGTTCTGTATGACCGGTAGACATGTAGCATGATAGTCCTGTATGACCTGTAGACATGTAGCGTGATAGTCCTGTATGACCAGTAGACATGTAGCGTGATAGTTCTGTATGACCAGTAGACATGTAGCGTGATAGTTCTGTATGACCTGTAGACATGTAGCATGATAGTCCTGTATGACCTGTAGACATGTAGCGTGATAGTCCTGTATGACCAGTAGACATGTAGCGTGATAGTTCTGTATGACCAGTAGACATGTAGCGTGATAGTTCTGTATGACTAGTAGACATGTAGCGTGATAGTTCTGTATGACTAGTAGACATGTAGCGTGATAGTTCTGTATGACCTGTAGACATGTAGCGTGATAGTCCTGTATGACCAGTAGACATGTAGCGTGATAGTCCTGTATGACCAGTAGACATGTAGCATGATAGTCCTGTATGACCTGTAGACATGTAGTATGATAGTAATGTATGACCAGTAGACATGTAGCGTGATAGTCCTGTATGACCAGTAGACATGTAGCATGATAGTTCTGTATAACCGGTAGACATGTAGCGTGATAGTTCTGTATGACCTGTAGACATGTAGCGTGATAGTTCTGTATGACCTGTAGACATGTAGCGTGATAGTTCTGTATGACCTGTAGACATGTAGCGTGATAGTTCTGTATGACCAGTAGACATGTAGCATGATAGTCCTGTATGACCTGTAGACATGTAGCGTGATAGTTCTGTATGACCAGTAGACATGTAGCGTGATAGTTCTGTATGACCTGTGGATATGTAGCGTGATAGTTCTGTATGACCTGTGGACATGTAGTAAATGAAGATGTGACCCACACATCAGTCTTCAGTAAGTCGCCTTGCTCTCCTTTCCAAACCACTTCCAACAATAAACAGTAATATGTGATGAAGGAGGGTACGAAGACAAACAATCACTCACTCCCACAAATGGATCAGGTTCCATACAGAACTGCTCCAGATGAGAAAAACAGTTCTGGCCTCAGAAAAACGCAGTTTACCTTCATCTTAGCAGAGTTATGACTTATAAGACCTTCCTTCATCTCCTCATCAGCCGTCTTCACTTCCTCAGTTCCTCCCGCTAAACTGTCCACAGAGGAACAAGCCTGAATACAAAACTGAGGTCATAATTCAAATATTGTGATGTGGACTTTAGATGAAAGGCTTTTAAAGCCGAGCTCTGATATGTGACACCCACTGAGCAGAACAAGCATTCCACCTCCTTATAACCAGAGGCGTCGTGCTATTTAAGTACCACACGCATGCATGAGAGCACACACATAGACATATGTACATACACTCATTTCAGTGTAACCACTGCTCCCTTTATATATTTCCATTAATTTAACAAAGTTAACAAGATAATCCTCCTGGATGATTTATCTAAAGTGTGATTGTCCAACTTCAGATCCTTCATGGGATTTTCATAGTAATATTTCAATATGACCAGCAGCTGTCAAGCTCTGGAACCAAATATTACACCATTATATAGACTGCCTGAAGAAGTCATCTTAAAGTTATTCCCTCAGTTGACTAAAATCTCAAACTATTTATTTTATTATATGTTACTCCTAAATAGAAGAAATTGATCGTTTTCAGGTTTTCTCAAAATTAAAAGATGTTTTGGATTCACATTCTTCTCATAATATGATCTAATAGCAGAATAACAACCTGATGAAATATTATGGTATAGTATATGTATAGTATATAATATATGGTATAGTCCACTGACCTGATGTGATTTTTAATGTGAAAACCTCATGTCTGTGTGTGTGTGTGTGTGTGTGTGTGTGAGTGTGTCTGTGTGTGTGTGTGTGTGTGTGTGTGTGTGTGAGTGTGTGTGTGTGTGTGTGTGTGTGTGAGTCTGCTCAGGGAACTAAAGTTATGACACCTCACAACACTCACAACACCTCAAAGCTTTTTAAACATGGACCTCAGTCCTCCCACAAAATCCAATAAAACAATCAAGCAGCTGAGACTCTTGGGGGTGATAATAAACTCCAGGAGGCTCAGAGACGGCAGCGCTCGGCCTCCTCTCAGAGCTGGATGTATTAGTGCAGACCAGCCGTCTGATTTCAGTGGTTTGAAGAACAAACTGGAGACCATTGTTATTCTCTGTGTCTCAGATCAGCAGCAAACACATTCATGATTATTTGTTTTGTTCTCCCAACATTTATATCAGCCCTGAACTTAGCTAACATTAGCTACAGTATATTGTGACGACCACTGGCTACTCCTGAGTGTGTTTGAGTGCTGACAGCTTCTGTCTCCATCCAGGTTTCCTTGTTACCATGGGAACAGATCACCGTGTCCTGGCTGGTCTGGATCACCTGGGCCCAGGTTTCCTTGTTACCATGGGAACAGATCACCGTGTCCTGGCTGGTTGGATCACCTGGGCCCAGGTTTCCTTGTTACCATGGGAACAGATCACCGTGTCCTGGCTGGTTGGATCACCTGGGCCCTCTCTGCTCTCATCCCTGCCTGCCTGCATACTTGGCTTTGTTTCACCCTAATTCTTCCATTTCTACAACACGTCATCATGACACGTGATCTCCACCCATCAATCACCTGCTCTCTGATAGCACTGATAAATGCACCTCATTCACGGGTGTATTGGTTTGGTATTTTGTTTTTTATTGCAATAATACATTTCCACTAGTGTTCTCGTACAACCGAGTACACCTGAGAAAACACGAGAACACACGAGAATACAAGAGAACGCACAAGAACGCATGAGAACGCACGAGTACACCTGAGAAATAATGGGAACACATGCGAACACCCGGGAACATGTGAGCAGAGAAAGTGAGTGAACATCAGTGTGAAGTGTCTCAGCTGCCGAGGACAGTTAACAGCAGGGTAGTTGTACCCAAGCTGGACTCCTGCTGTCAACTTTCCCTGACTAAACACACTGTTCAACAACTACAACAACACCAGCCTGACAACCCGGGAGGGGGGGGGGGGAGCTGTCACCTGTTCCTTGTCACGACCTCCTGTAAATAACCCTGTTTATGATAGAACATCAAATGGCAGGTTAACAGTTAGATCAGCTAACCAACTGTCTACCACCCCCACCCCCCCACACACACACACACACACCATCTCACCTCCTCCTCTTCCCCCCACCACCTCCTTTCTACCAGCACAAAGTTCCCTCTCATCCCACAGTTGGGGAAGTCATTGTGCTCCCGCTGTCATCAACTTCCTTCACACACAAACTCTCTTAGACCCTGTTTACATGTTGTTTACACTTTGTTTGCACCTAGTTTACACCTTGTTTACACTTTGTTTACACCTTATTTACACTTTGTTTACACCCTGTTCACACTTTGTTTACACCTTGTTTATACCATGTTTACAATTTGTTTACACTTTGTTTACACCTGGTTTACACCATGTTTACACCCTGTTTACACCCTATTTACACTTTATTTACACTCTGTGTACACCCTGTTTACACTTTGTTTACACTTTGTTTACACCCTGTTTACACCTTGTTTACACCTTGTTTACACCCAGTTTACACCCAGCATCGTGAACATGTCCTGATCAGTCCTGGTGAGATCGGATCAAAGTGTGAACAGGGTGTAAACAAAGTGTAAACAAGGTGTAAACAAATTGTAAACATGGTATAAAGCTGTTCACACCCGACCTCTCGTACATCTCCAGGTGCGTCTCCAGTGAGCGTTGTGATCGGATCTCACCTCCCAGCTCACGAGCGTGTGCACGAGCACACAGCGCAGACAGCTCAAGTCCAAGCAGTAATCATCAATAACGTATATTTCTATTGGTTCAATTTAATAAAGTCAACAAGAGAATTCAGCTATTTTCAAAGGTTGTTCTAAATGACTCATGGAAAATGTATTTGTCCAATTTCAGGCACAAAACGTTCCTCCAAATGTTTCACTAAAAAGGCTTAGAAGCATTTTTTTAGGCCTATAAGTTGGGAAAGAATATTTAGCAGAAACGTGAAGGAGCTGTCATGAAACATGTAAAATCTAAAAAAGATAAACATTTATACACATTTTTTGTGCCGGTTTAGGTTAGGTTAGAAACTATAATGACAACCTTGCGGTCTCATGTCTCAGCAACCAGTCAGGTTTTAGTTCATGTTCGTATCAGAAGTCCTTCTGTGTGTTCACGTTTGATCAACACAGCTGACCGACACCAGTCAAAGCTTCATCTATAAAATATATCTAGATATATATAAAACCTGCTTTTTCTGAAAGAAGCATCTTCTTCTATGTATAAAATCAGTTGGAGGGGTCTATATGTGAAAGAATTATGTTGGTTTCATATTAATATTAATAATCTTGCAATACATAGAAGTGAGTCACGGATATCGGCGATAGCGTCCATTAGTACAGCCTTGCATACAATTTGTTGTATCCAATCCCGGAAAAACAATAACTGGCGACCATTTCATTAATTCCTGCTGAAGAGAGAGAGACTTGGCACTAAAAGGTTGTCCCAGTCATATTTCTACAAGATGTATTTTTCTAACCCCCCTTATCTTTGCTGCAAAGCCTGACAGTTTCTCTTG
Source organism: Embiotoca jacksoni (assembly GCF_022577435.1). Lineage (NCBI taxonomy): Eukaryota > Metazoa > Chordata > Actinopteri > Embiotocidae > Embiotoca > Embiotoca jacksoni. The sequence goes on along the minus strand of NW_027185415.1, from coordinate 683,073 downwards.
ATTGACAGAAGGGAAGGAAAAGCTCCTGGAAAGCCTCATTATGATGCTGTGAAAACAAACAGTTATGATTAATGTGAGTGCTCTTCCTCATGAAAGCAAAGGGCCGTCAGCTTCGCTGCTGTTTTTACACAAATTCATTTCTTGTATCCACTCCAGGAAAAACAAACTTCCCCTTTCAAAGGAATCTTTGTCATTTCAATTTGTACACGAACCCAAAGTGCCTGAAACTCCATCCAGTAGGCCAAGAATGTGCTGCACACCCACATAGGAGCTGCTTCTCGGCTTCTTGTTGTCTTGTAAAGACGTTAGTGCGTGAGGTCCCTGAGGTGAGCTGAAGAATGCAGTAGGAGCTCGATGGCTTTTCCAGAGAAGTCCTGCACTAGTCACCTTGGATGGTGGAGACCGGAGCAAAGGAACCGAGGAAGCCTGGAGGATTTCATCGTGAAGAAGTGAGATATAAACGAGGTTGCATTATTATGTGAGACTTTAGTAGCTCAGAGTATCGTCAATACATCAGTCAAAGGCCTTCACACAGCAGTTCATCCTTCTACTACACCTCTGCTGGTCTGTCTGTCTGTCTGTCTGTCTGTATATCTGTCTGTCTGCATGTCTGTCTGTCTATCTGTCCATCTGTCTGTCTGTCTGCCTGCCTGCCTGTCTGTCTGCATGTCTGTCTGTTTGTCTGTCTGTCTTTCTGCCTGTCTATCTGTCTGTCTTCCCTCTTGTCTGCCTGTCTGTCTGCCTGTCTGCCTGTCTGTCTGTCTGTCTACCAGGAAGGTCTGAACAGTTCACCAGAGACTGAAACAGTCACATGAATCTTTTCTCCACAACTGACTCTCAAACTTCAACTCACCTCTGGACTGCAGTTATCCTGAAAGACAGCGAACTAAGATTGACTTTGTGTTTACTGGGTGATAAACCAGGACAGCTGCAATAATAGACCACTGCAAACCATCCAGGGCAAACAGGACATTGATTTCATTGTCTTTCTAGAAAAAGTGTCATGAACTGGATCAATCTATTCATGTAGAAAACGTACCGTAACAAACCCAGTTAAAGGGCCAAGAATATCCCATATTTACACTGCTCTGCTCTCAACAGTTGTATTTCTGTCAGTCAGTCTGCACGCAAATTGCTGTATGAAGTGTCCATGAGCGCCACAAACTCCTGACTTACTGCTTCATATGAAAAGTCCATTGAGCATGAGGAGAAATAGAATAAGCTCAGTCTCAAGGCTGACTGGACAAATCAGGGCCGTATGTCCAGTATTAAAGGAAAGACGTCCATGTTGGAAACTCTCACTGTGCACATCTGGAAAAGTCTTTGTTGGTAGAAAGGCAGCATGAAAGCAGAGCTTGTATTCACAATGACTGGTGTGTGTATTGATTTGGTCTTTGAGTTGTCCAAACACCATGATCTGAACCTCCATGTCTGTGGTACTGAACCACATGCAAAAAAAATATGAATGCAGCACTGAAGGTGCTTCTTGATCAGTGACAAAAGGATCTTAACTTAAAGCCCATTCAGTATCTTTGTTGGAACTTAGAACGAGATCAGGTCCATCCATCCATCAGAAGCAGGTCACTAGTCCATCACATAGAGACAGACGGAAACAAAGACCATCCACACTCTCATTCACACCTAAGGGACATTTATAGAATCACAGTTAACCCTCTTTGGACGGTGGGAGGAAGCCAGAGTACCCGGAGAGAAGCCACACAGGCAAAGGGAGGACATGCAAACTCCCCACAGAAACACCCCAGGCCCCAGATCCAACCCACAACCTCCTGCTGAGAGGCGACAGTGCTCACCACTGCACCACTGTACTACTTAACCACTGAACCACTGCACCACTGTACTACTTAACCACTGAACCACTGCACCACTGAGCCACTGAACCACTGAACCACTGCACCACTGAACCACTGCACCACTGTACCACTTAACCACTGAACCACTGTACCACTTAACCACTGCACCACTGTACCACTGCACCACTGAACCACTGCACCACTGCACAACTTAACCACTGCACCACTGCACCACTGAACCACTGTACCACTGAACCACTGTACCACTGAACCACTGCACCACTTCACAACTTAACCGCTGTGTCGCTGCACCGCTGTACCAGTGTACCACTGTACCACTTAACCACTTAACCGCTGCACCGCTGTACCACTGAACCACTGTACCACTGCATCTGGAGATTTACAACCAGATTCAGTGCAGCCTTTCCTTTACTGTCAACCAAGGTTCAAAGATCAGTGTGTGAAGGTCGTCTGATAGACATTTATCTAAAGTCACATCTATTCCCTGATGAAGAGTTGAACAGTTGAAACCTCGAGTGACTTCAGTTTAAGGTAAAACGATCAGAAGATCTGGCAGTACACATCTCGAGAGGAACCTATAAAGTGACTCCAGAATGATCCACCTGGATTTATCTTCTTCTTTTGAATAACATCTTGTTGGTTTGGTTTAAATGCCACTGAACTCAAGGACACAATGGAAGGAAAGGCTCTCGACAGTAAAAGCCTGATGAAACAACTGACGTGGTTAAAAAAGAAAAAAGAAAAAGGTAAAAGTGAACAATCAGAACACTAAAACCTATCAGGCAGTAACCTGCTGCAGCTCAACACCGCCTCTTCTCCTGTAGTCCGAGGTTCTAGGTTTCAGCATCCCACTTTCATCAACTCTTTTTCAAAGACAAATATTCTGGTTCCAACTTTAAATGCAGTGTAGCATCTCTTCAGAAACCCACTGACTGAGAGGAAGCTACAATCCACAGCAAAACCCAGACCTGCAAGTACCACGAATCAAAGAATTCAAACATCACAGGTCAGTGTTCATTCATTAGATTCATGTCTTTAGCTGACGTGTGAGAAGAAGAAGAAATATGTTGTGCAGAACTCCTGTCTGACATGAAGGAGCATCATCCATCAATGTCACTGAAGCAAAGCAACTCCACTGAAACCTTCAGCGGACGGTTGGCATGAAATGGAGACACAGAGGAAACCACTGGTTTGTAAAGGAAGACATTTCTACAGGCCGATGTAACATCATTCATGGTTTCAGTCCTTTTGGCCAATCAGACACGAATCTAAAGCAGATGGTGCGTCTCAAAATAAAAACTCATCATTCTGTGTTTTCGTTTGGATCCTCTGCCAGGAACAAAAGTCAGAACAGTTTCTGCAGGATATTATTCACATTCATCATTTCATACAATCTGTCAGTGGGTTTAGAGCTAATCTAATAATACCAATAAAACATTATGAATGAAAAAGATTCAATCGTAAAGTGCAGGTATCGGTTGTGATATCTCATTACAGAACTGTAATTCAACTAATCCAACATTATGTTGAAACTGACCGTGGTCTCAAAACAACATCACAACCAATAATAATAGCTTCATTCAAAGTAACTCCGTCACAGTGACGGTTGATTGTTGAGCAGCAGCAGTTTAAAATAATAATCCTACGTTTGTTTTATGATCTGTCCAGACATGGTTGATCAGTGACCGAAGGAACCTGACAGCTCAGTGGGTTCACTGCTTTTCCTCCAGTCTACCGATGATCTCAGGGTCAACAAGAGTCAACACTGACGATCAAATTATATTAACAACTATTGATTAGATGTAAATTTTTATACAACCAAACCTGATGTGAAAGTGTTGCTGGGAGTAAAAATGGGTAATTAGTAAACGTGATGCTTCAGTAAAGGTAAAGTCCCAAAGATCAATCAGTTCACGTACAAGACTGAGTTCACTTATAGTACGGCTGCAAATTTCTTGAGTAATAAATCAATTGTTTTGTATATAAAATTTAAAAAAATATGTATTACAATTTAACATATTTATATTGTTTGTTTTGTCAAATACAACATCAGCGTGTAGCGTGTAGCATGTAGCGTAACAATCGACATGCTACAGACGGGCTGTGAAGAATCTGTCATTCTGACTCTTCCTGGATTTAAGGACTAAAAACAGTCTTATTCAGACTGTTTGCAGAATTTTAAGAAATTTCTGTCAGATATTTACTGAATGATTTTCTTTCCCCCTTTTTTCAGTTGCTCAACACCACATGTTGAAGAGGCCAGTGTGTGTGTGTGTGTGTGTGTGTGTGTGTGTGTGTGTGTGTGTGTGTGTGTGTGTGTGTGTGTGTGTGTGTTCCCTTTGGCCCATTTTCTCAAGTGGCCCTAATTACAGCTGAACTCTGAAGGTGATACACGATCCATTCAAATTAGCTACTGCAATTTTAACTACCATTCCCTCTGCCCTCTTTCAGCTAACTGAAAGAAAAAAAGCAGTGATTCTCCACTCGGTCGGTCCGACTGCTGTTGTTGGCGAGTCGCCCAGGACTGTTAACATAAGAGCACGCTCCCTGCGGCTTCGCCAAATCGCTCCAATACCCACAGGATGTTTGGAGCAAAGCAACAGGCCTCACACACTGTATGCCAGCCTGGGAGTGTGTGTGTGTGTGTGTGTGTGTGTGTGTGTGTGTGTGTGTGTGTGTGCCAGGGGGCTCGGTCACAGACCTGTGGACAGCTCTTGACAAATTCCAGTATATCAGTCCTGGCTCAGTGTTTCCTGTAAACAGCTGTTATTGGGTGTATTGCAGTGACTCAGGTTATCTCTGCAGGACATGTGGTGACGTAGTAACTGTGATTTCCTGTTTGGTAGGTTGTGTCACAAAATGCTTCTTTCATGAATTAAACTCTGACGTCTGAGATCAGAACCAACTGTAAGGGAGTTTTTTATTTCGTTTTGCAATCCAAATTATTTTACTCTCAGTTCATGTATTTTTACTTCCAAACTTGATTTTTGATTGCAGTGCAAAAGAATTGCTCTCGAAACTGTTTTTATTGGCATAAAAAAAACAGAAAACGACCTAATTACGGATCTTACATTTTTTAATTTGACTTGTTTTTAACTATAAATGATAAAACATTAGTTCAGGCTGATTTTTTTCAGAGATTTCATTACTTCTGTTCATGGACAAAAGCTATTGATCATAGACACGATGATACACAGTTGTACTCAGGCTGTAAGTCTTCAAAGATCTCAGTTTTTACAGTAGTAATTATGTGAAATGACGAGTGTGATATCCATACCAGGACTAATTTACATAACTGTAAATATTCTGACCGATGTGCGAGACAAGTGTGAATTCAGCATCCTTGGAAACCGTCCAGACGAGCTGCTAACGTTCCACTCTCAGTAAAATATCACCAAACACCGTAATGTGAATGAAAATGCTGGTTAAACATGCTGATAGCTGTAAGTTCTGTTGTTTTGTTGCAAGTTTCAGGATCATCTGGAAAACAACTCAACAGTCCACAAGACGAACATGTGACTTTGAAAACGAAGCGGAGGTTCATACATGTTCGGTGGTTTTCATCCAACGCAAATAAATGTTTTGTATTCACATACTTCATTTTTACTGTCAGTTCCTCAGTTGCATGTTTATGAGGAAGCATTGAGCCAAAACTCCGGTTCATGTTGACACTAGAAACGGTTTGACTGTTCACTTACTGAGAATTGATCACGTTTGGACAGAAGACTGATCCCACTTCTTTATTCTCCTTCGAATAAAATTCAGATTTAGTTTGCATCTTTTTTTTTTTTTAGTTGTGGCCGACACTCCTCTCTATAATAACAATGTATGCACCGAGCTAACGGTGGAAATCTGTAGTCTGACGGTTCATCAAACACTCGGGATCTGAGGGTTATGAACGACCCTCCAGGTTAGTAAAACTTATTGGAACGACAAAAAAAAAAAAGCAGAAACAAAACTTATGACTGAGACCGGTTGTTGTAAACATCCTTCATCTTTCAGACCCACTTTCAACTGCAACTTTAACCTCCTGGACTAACTATCGTTGTGTTTTATCAAGTTAGGGAAAGTACTCAGAAAATACCACATCTCAGTTTTTCACATAGAAATAAATACCCCCCCCCCCCATCCCCCGTCCCACCACCCCCTGTCCCCCGTCCCACCACCCCAGTCCCATGTTAAACCACAACAAACACAGAAAAGTCTGGTCAGTCAATTTTAAAGCCTGCATGGCTTCTGCCAACGCAGCTCCTCTCCAATAAGAGGCAGCTGAACAGTGTGTGTGTGTGTGTGTGTGTGTGTGTGTGTGTGTGTGTGTGTGTGTGTGTGTGTGTGTGTGTGGTGGAGGTTGGAGGGGGGGGGGGGGGTTAGGGTGCACTAGGGAAAGGTCAGATTCAATTACATCTAATTTCAACTTTCTGAATTCACTACCGTGCCTTTATTTGGAAGAGCAGAAATAGCTGCTGGTCTGTGGTCAGTTCCTGCTGAGTGACGGAGCATTTCCTGAATCCTGCTCACACAAACATGAACTGAATGAACCAACGTCAAACACTTCTCTGGAAAATATCTACAGATATGTGTGTTTGGTGCCGGTGATCTCTGAGGGAGGAAACGTGGCTCATGTCAAACACAAGGAAAATATTTGTATTTCAAACGCTATTTTCTCGCCTCTGATTTGAAATGAATTGCTTTTAACTTTCCCTCATTTCTTTTGACATGAGGAATTAAAACTAAATCTGAACATGCTTAATAAAGGCTGTCAACAAACACCTGAATGTGGGGATAAATTTATATTTAGCAATAGTTGCCCAAATACAGTTTCCCATGTTTACCACATGGAACACGTGATCCTATGTATGATGCATGTTTACCACATGTTGTTATCATCATGTTATCGTGTTGATAACATGAGGAAAATATGTGGAAAGGTTTTTGCATTGGAATGTAAATTAATTTCACACATTACACCATGAAAATGTTTCAAAACACGTTTCACATGTTCAAAACACACGTTTCACATGTTCAAACACATTTCACATGTTCAAAACACGTTTCACATGTTCAAAACACAATATATACGTTTCACATGTTCAAAATATACGTTTCATGTGTGTGCAATCCAGTGAAACATGTGGTCACGTGATCAGATGAGTTTTTGCACATGTTGACTTGATGTGTATTTTCTGGTTCCCTCAGAGTGATGAACATTTTAAGAAAGAAACCGGTTTGTGCCGTGAGTGCTGTGATTTTTCTCTGCATGTTGTGTTGTAGCTGCAACAGAGAGAAGAAGAAGTGGCTGAACGCTCACGACAACATTCATCATGAGGAAACCAGATGGTGCGTTTCCCGACTCACACACTGCAACAAACAGCGTAACTGTCGGAGTGTGTTGTTGGTGTCTTTCCTTTCATGTGTTATTCAGACATCTACCTGCAGTGAGGTCACTAAACTAAGAGATGGTGTAAAAATACTCTGAAATATATACTTGATTAAATTATATTTACATCTTGTTTATTGATTTTCTCACTAACTGGAGCATCAGAGCAGCAGAGCGCTGATATCAACACAGCTGATGGGCTCTGCTTCATTTCATGCTTCGTAATTACGTCCTCATTCATTAGTTCACTGTGATTCACTTGTAATGTCTATCATATAAATAATGATTCACTGTAAGCGATTATAAATGTCTTTCTTCTATTTGTTTATTAATATATTTCAGGATGCAGAATTTAAGACAGACACCTCTTTCACAGTGAGACTATCAAAACTCATCAACTTGCAATGATGCTTTATTTGTAATAGATCTTACAAAACAAATCCGGACGCTACTGAGACTCCACATGTCCATTAATTCATTCTACGTCCTGGTTGACCTTTGACCTACTGGGTTCAATTGAAGACAGACACAGACAGTTTTAACATTGACGTGCAGCCATTTTTCCAGATGCATCATAAAATCTCAAAATGAAAATGTAATGTTAATCCACGATTCAGGGTTTATTTTGTCTGTGACACATTAATTGATTAATATTGCAATTTCAGTTAGTGCTCCACAAAATATTTATATTACCGTTATTTCAAACCGTTAATTATAACTAAATGTTGTTTCTTCTTTTAAAATGGTCTAATTAAATCATTGGTATCACTTCAACAAAGTGTAAGTCAGTCAGTCCTCATAATCTTTATCATACTTTTGATCCAAGATGTCAAACTTTATGGAACAATATTCTATAAAAAATCTCTGAAAGTCTGAAGGATTTACTTGTAAACTGAATTAAAGACTATAAAGCAGCTGTTTACTGGATAAGAACTAAGGCTGTCTATCAAAACCTACTCTGGGTCTGTTTGTTTGTTCATTTATTTGTTTGTTTGTTTATGTTCACCTCGTCTGTAATTTCTGATCATGAGTTTATAAGCGCTGTAGCAGCCCAGAGCCTGCAGGGTGTCCACCGGGACGGAACCACCAACCGTGTGCTTGCTGCTGCACATGCAGAGGTGAGAGGTTTGTCCAGCGTCGGTGACGTCGGTGTTACGGACGTACTACCCAGGCAGAGCTACCTGTGACTGGATCACCATGACGACGCTCATCTCAGGTCTGACCGGGATAAAGAAGCCAGACAGAAATAGATCAGGTAGATTAAGCTGCTGTTCACCTCCACCAACCGATCCAGTTCTAGTTTACATGCACATCTGTCCGAAATCATACAGATGTTCTGGCAATTGAGCTATAAATTATAAAATGTGAATGATTCAAACTTCAACCCTGACGGAGCAGAAGATCGATCCGAGGCTGGTTTAGAAAGTTCAGAGACGGCTGCTGTTGCTGTTGAACGGCGCCGAGCGAACAGGAGCGACGCCGTGATGTCGTTTTTTATGGTAAATAAATATTGTGATAACAGAAATCAAAAATCTAGTGAAAATGCATCGTTTTTATTTGAATAACTATCCTCTACTGCAGCCAGAGCCCCCGAGCCCTCAGGATGGAAACACTGCATCACTGCAACCAGAAATTCAGCTCACGTTTGTTGATACATACCAGAATATAAAAAAGATCAGAAATGCAGGAAAATTAAACAAGAATATTACAAATGTTTTAATATTCTGACCAAAACATGTTCTAGTTGAAGATTCAGCAAATGATGCCCCCCCCCCCCCCCCCCGTAGGACTGTCCATCCCCCCCACCCCCCTCTGTAGGACTGCCGTCCCCCCCACCCCCACCCCGACTGCCACATTCCTCCCAGTATGGCCACACACTGGCAGCTGCACTGTAAACTTATCACAAGTGAAGAAAGGGGATCTGCTGCTCTCTTCCTGTCAGCACAGATGTCAAGGTGAACTTGGGGGACTCCTTAAATAACTGGCTCCACGACCCTGGACCCCCCCCCCCCCCCCCCCCATCCCACCACCACCACTAGTCAGCTGCACAGATTAGAGGAAGCCTCTTGTTTACAAGGGCAGCGCAGGCTTTCTTTTTTAGCTGCAACCAAATCTACAGCATCCGAACATTATACAGGATGAGTAAGCAGCGAGACTTCCAGATTACCTGGATGAGAAACATCCGCATGAAATAAACAGTCTGAAGTCTCTGATAACTAATCAGATACAAATTAATTCAAATGTATTTGGAGGAAAACTTTCATGATTTCACATCTTTTCTGACAGCTACAATATCTCCTGCTATAGAACCGTAGACTATAGAAGTGTCAACAAACCTCCGGCTAGATATGTACTTCATCATGTCCAATTACATCTAAATAAAGTCCAATACTAAATATTAATAAAGCAATAATCACATATTGGGTTTTTATCTGGTATGACAACAAATGTTAACAGTGGGATCAACAGTCTCCAACTAATGAACGAACACTCAAATATATACTCTGAATATACTTTATATATATACCTATGTATATATATATATACATATATATACTGTATGAGAGCACATCATCGAAACATGTCCATGAAGCTTTGCAAGAGGAAACATTTCATGAGAGAAAAATGATGAGCAGTGAGGACTGTTTCAGAGGCTGATTGCAGCATTGGACATGAAAACCATTTCTTTCAGTGAGGATGTTTTTAAGGAGGCCGACTGCTGATCGTGTGGACGTGATCAGGAACACGGGTAGATAAGAGCAGGTCCAACTATGACCTCACAATGAAGCCCCACTCTTTGACTGGGGGGGTTGACCTCTGATGAGGTAGAGATTGGTTTCGATCTGTGGTTGTTTATCATGTTTATGTCTTTAATCTGTTTCAATATATATCAGTTAGTCGTCACACCCAGAGTAATCAGCTGCGGGGTTTTTTTAATCAATATATAATAATAATATAAAATCATATTTTGTATAATATAACATATCAGTGAGTCTTTAAACCCAGAGTAATCAGCTGTGGTCTAAAGTCTAATACGGGACCAGAGAGTTCAACATGTACTCTATCTGTCTGTGCGGCTATTTTACCTCACACACACACACACACACACACACACACACACACACACACACACACACACACACACACACACACACACACACACACACGCACACACAGAGAGAGTTTACCTTGCCCCTCTCTTTGATCCCAGGCTGCCGGTAGTCGGGTCTGTCAGCAGGCCGACTGCTGGGAATACTTTGAGTGCCTGGAGATCCAGTTGCCCCCCCGGTCTCACCACCGGTTCGGCACCAGAAGCCCTCCGTCCTCAGTTTGTATCTTGGGATCATAAAAAAGTGGCATTGTTCCTGCATAGCAGCGTCTACACAGGTTGCCTTCCTGTCCCAACCAGAGTGCTATTTCCATCTGACAGATGAAGAACAGCTAATCTCCTCTGGTATTATCGGTCAGTGATTGAGAACACGGCTCCAAGATGTGAATAAATAATTATAGATCAGCTTCAGGGTGTTTCTGTTTCTGTCACGGGTTCACTCTGCAACACCGACTAACTTTGATCCAGATTCTGATGTAACTTCTAGACATTTAGAAAACTAAAATAAACTAAATCACCCTGGGAGCTAAAGAATTAGAGTTTTCCATGTTGAGCCTGAAACACCATCTTTGGGTCTGTGCAGACAGAAAGAGAGAAACGACCCGTCATCCACCATCCAACAGACCAACAGCGGATCAGAGCTCATCATGTTTTGGCTCCACAGAGCATGGGGTCCAAATCCTTGACATTTAGGGGCCGACCTACAGGGATCCTCCCCGGTGGTGGAGGAAGTATTTGATCTTCTACTGAAGGGAAATGATGAATACTGAAGCATCAGTGAGTAAGCAGCTTGTTACTGTTAGCTGCTAGTTAGCCAGTTTAGTCCAACCTGGGGGTCGGGCCCCTCCAAAGGGTCACCAGATGAATCTGAGGGGTTATTAGATGATTAAAGGGAGGAGAAAGTTTTCTATTTTTTTTTTTTTTGTGGTGGTGGTGGTGGTGAAGGTGGTGGTGGTGATGGTGGTGAAGGTGGTAAAGGTGGTGATGGTGGTGATGGTGGTGGTGGTGGTGATGGTGGTGATGGTGATGGTGGTGGTGGTGGTGGTGGTGGTGGTGGTGGTGATGGTGGTGAAGGCGGTGATGGTGGTGATGGTGGTAGTGATGGTGGTGAAGATGGTGGTGGTGGTGAAGGTGGTGGTGAAGATGAAGGTGGTGATGGTGGTAGTGATGGTAGTGAAGATGGGGGTGGTGGTGAAGGTGGTGGTGAAGATGAAGGTGGTGGTGATGGTGGTAGTGATGGTGGTGATGGTGGTGAAGGTGGTGATGGAGGTGATGGTGGTAGTGATGGTGGTGAAGGTGGTGGTGGTGATGATGGTGAAGGTGGTGATGGTGGTGGTGGAGGTGATGGTGGTAGTGATGGTGGTGAAGGTGGTGGTGGTGATGGTGGTGAAGGTGGTGATGGAGGTGATGGTGGTAGTGATGGTGGTGGTGGTGGTGATGGTGGTGAAGGTGGTGATGGTGGTGAAGGTGGTGGTGGTGGTGGTTATGGTGGTGATGGTGGTGGTGGCGATGGTGGTGAAGGTGGTGATGGTGGTGAAGGTGGTGGTGGAGGTGATGGTGGTAGTTATGGTGGTGGTGGTGATGGTGGTGAAGGTGGTGATGGTGGTGGTGGTGGAGGTGATGGTGGTAGTGATGGTGGTGGTGGTGATGGTGGTGAAGGTGGTGATGGTGGTGATGGTGGTAGTGATGGTGGTGGTGGTGATGGTGGTGAAGGTGGTGGTGGAGGTGATGGTGGTAGTGATGGTGGTGGTGGTGATGGTGGTGATGGTGGTAGTGATGGTGGTGGTGGTGATGGTGGTGGTGATGGTGGTGAAGGTGGTGATGGTGGTGATGGTGGTGATGGTGGATGAAGAACTATGAAGAACTTCCACGTAGACATAAGTTCCTCGGTTATGTACATCACTGTCTGATTGCAGTGTGCGTAGCTTTTAGACTGCAGTGGTGCATCATGGGAGACCACACAGGAGGACTCCACTGTTTAAAGAGGAACTTGAAAACAAGGACTAATATTTGGTATGATAATAAGTTATTGAATTGTCCCTAAAGGTTGTGCATCCAAAAATTGTGCCATTAATTTAGTGAAAGCCCTTTTCATTTGTTTTATTATCTAAAATATCATGATGACACCAAAACACAACTGAATATGGAGCCAACATGGTGGAGGCCCTTAATTTGGCAGTTTCAAAATATTTCAGAGAAGATGTTCCATTTTTCATTTTTCAGGGTTTCATCCGACTCTGCAGCCGTCCGCCTCAACCAGTTCAGCAGCTCTGCTCTGGTTTCCCCGGTCCAAACCCTCTCAGGGAGAAGGTGGTGACGACAGCACACCACACTCAGCCGGGGACACCGGGCCGTCTCAGCCATGTGGGCTTCATCTCCGTCAACTCAACAGAACAGGCGTGTTTTTAGCACTTGTGCTTCGTTTCTTGGTCATCACAAACATTTGGAAGAAAAGCGTGTGGAGCCGATGAGGTCTGAAGAGGCTCCGAGGTTATACACAAACACATCTTCTTATTGTTATTATAATTCCAATAGTTTGTTATTCTTAACGTCCGGCACTCATTTGATCACCTAATCTAACTAAAGGTTGGTCATTAAAACCCCAAAATGTTTATCAATGTTTAAACATGAGCTCGCTCTCTGTCGTGGCTCCGGAGGCGTCACAGTTCTGCCTGTCGGTGAATGTGAGTTAATGCTGACTGGGCACCAGCTGGGCACCGGGCCGGCCCGATCACCGTCTATACGGCAATACCTCCCACGAAGAGCCGGGGAAAGGCCCGCTGACCTGACGGCGGCGATGACATCATCAGGAGCCAAAAAACAACCGAACCGTGTTGGACCGATGAACCCCATGAAGCTCACGCTACTTTCAGGGTGATTTCACTACCTTCACTTTTAAACTCTTATCCTGGTCCTCATAGGGGCTAAACTTTATATATCATCATACTACATCGTGTTTATTTCAGAACAGTCTAATTCATCCAGATCTTTCATCATTTAGTTTGATATTTCTTTCTATTAGCTTTTATATTTAGAAAAAAGTGGCTTATAAAATGGTTATGTTTTTACATGTATCTCACCAATTAATATTGAAAGTAGAAGCATCTTTTCAGAACTGTGTAGAGGAGATTTTCTAGAATCTGTTAAGATGTGAACCGTGTTTGGGTGACACTCGATGACTCAGCAATTTGAAAACAATATGTGCTTAGTGCCTGACGGGGCCCAAACAAGGACTCAGGACATACAGCGCTGTGATACGTGATAATAAGTCGGCTGTCGGGTCGGCCCACATACATGTTGATATTATTATTTTAACAATGTGTGATGTCATGTCAGCCCTGTGTTGGACACAATGCAGAATTTCAGCTGTGATTTCCAAACCAGATTAGTTGAGGACGCGTTGTACGGAGAAACAACGAGTATCATCAGAGCAGGTGAGTTCGGCTGTTTATTTCAAAATGCACCTCGTTGGGGAGCGATCAGGACGCTGCATTTCATTTCAGGCTTCATACTGAATGTAATGGATTTCAATTGGCCTCCATCTGGTTGTAATAGTTCAAATAAAACAGAACCAACTTATATTCAAAAGAAGGTCAGTGTTCAATCCACTGGATCCTTTTAATAACTGATTCATATATTATGTTCTTAGCTATGATTCTAATGAAGAATCTAAAACTAAAGAATAAATATGTATTAAAAGTCTTTCCATGATATAGTCTTCATACTGTGTTTACAATGGAGATCAAAGGTGCTAAATTAAACAATACAACAACAAATATATGATCATATGAATTAATATGGTGTAATATAAATAAGAAATTATGAAAGGATCCAGAACATTTTTGAAAGTGAGAATATGAATGTAAAATGTTTTTCTTTCATCCCCATGACGTACAGCAGGAGGCTCTGCTGTGTTTGTCTTCTTTAACAGAGTAAAACATGGCGCTCATTAGAGGAAATGGTGTTGTGACAAGAAACAGACTTCACACTATTTGAAATTAAATTCTGAAATCAATGAAAGAGAAGAGCAAGCTTCTGATTAGTTTTTATATATATACTGGATAATTTCACTATTTTACGGTTTGACAGAAAAGAGATAACAAATGAACCTTAAAGACTAGTTGTGTTAAAGCTTAATGAATTTGTCTTTAAAATGTTCCCCACCGAGAAATAGGACACATTTGCTGAGTAAGGCTTTCACGTAGGTGGTCTGTCAGTTTTAGCCGACCGCGGTAATGTGACCACACAAGAACCTCCTTCACCTGGTTGGAGGACACAGAGTCACCAGAAGCTGTAAAAAGACCATCTGGCTGCTCCGAGTTGAAAGACTTCCACACCTGCAGCGGCTGAAGAATCTCCTCTGAAGCCGCGAGCAAATCGCCACCTTAACAGGCTGCAGGGCCATCAGACCGACACTTACCGCCATGTTGAACAGTAACATCCTATTGACAGGACCAATTAACACTAATGTGTGGTGATGGGCTGCTCTGCCCATTCTCACAGGGCTTCACAAACACTCTTTAAAGTCCTGTACGCTGGAGCTTCCTGTCCACATCCTCAGCTGAATAATTACATGTATTAAACAATTACACCTGCCATGTATGTTGACCACAGGCACGCCTCCAAAACCTTATGGACTGAAGCTGTTCTGTACAGACTAAATATGTATTGTTGTATTGTGGTTAGATTTATAATACATCTCACAAACACATAATATTCTAGCTTTAACCTTAAAAAGGAGACTAGAGTGAGTGGACCCGTTTTCAGAAGAGTAAAAGAGAAATATCTCCAAAGCTGTGATCCAGACTAAAGCCTGAGGAGGTCTGTTCTGTAACAAATGATTGGACTCTATCTGACCAGCTGTGGCTGTGTGGGACCGCTCACCTGTCTGAGGTGTTCAAAAGTTCAAAATATGATCTGAGGTCAGATCCCAGTAAATTCTGCTTCCATATATGGGGTTGTTACTGGACATCAGACCATGCTCTTTCAATTTGAGGGTAGGATCTATTTATTTTTACAATCAAATATATTATAAAAATATTTGACAGGACTATTGTATTAAACTGACATGTTTCATCCAGGTTTAAGAAAAAAAATCACTAAGAAATGTATTACTGCATCAAAGTATGTCATCAAGTGCAATCAGGCTCAAATATAGCTGACATGATGCTGCATTGTCATGTACACACACACACACACACACACACACACACACACACACACACACACGACACGACACGACACGACACGACACGACACGACACGACACGACACGCACACGACACGACACGACACACACACACGACACGACACAACACGACACGCACAAATGATGACTTCATGAGAACCAACTCTGCAGCAGAGGAACAGGTGTCAACACACCAGAGAAACCCCGAAGGTCAATATAACATCTGACCAAGGCAATGAAGCAAAACTTAAAACAAACAATAAAAATGACAAATACTTAGTGGTGTGAGGCTCGGCGGTGCACGACCACTCCACCTCCAGCTTTTTAAGAGCACAACGCGGTGATGTGGTTTGTCATCTAAAAATGCTTCAGCAGCATCATGACTTCATATAACATAGAAAGGTCCCGGCTACCAAACACACCTCATATTGTCATCATGTGTGACAAAGCAAGAGTCCAGGATGGAAGAAGAACAGTCAAACATACCGTATCTCACAGCTGGAGAAACGTCTTCAAGAAACCAGAAGCCCTCTCACTTTATAAACAGTCCTACTTATCAGTATTACATCCATAAAGTGGACGAACGAAACCGTCTCATGGCAGCAAATCAAAACACACCGACGAGTGTAACGCTGGTTGAAGGTCTCTGCTGAGAGTTTGAACTGAGTCAACAAAACAATCCAACATGAGGTGCAACAGCAGCATGATGGTCAACTGGAACTGGTGATGTCAACCAGGAGCAGTGGGACAGTGAGAGACATTGAGAGACAATGACAGACACTGAGAGACAGTGAGAGACAGTGAGAGACCTTGAGAGACCATGAGACACAGTGAGAGAAATTGAGAGACAGTGAGAGACAGTGAGACACAGTGAGAGATATTGAGAGACAGTGAGAGACAGTGAGACACAGTGAGAGATATTGAGAGACAGTGAGAGACAGTGAGAGACATTGAGAGACAGTGACAGACACTGAGAGACATTGAGAAACATTGAGAGACAGTGAGAGACAGTGAGAGACATTGAGAGACAGTGACAGACACTAAGAGACATTGAGAAACATTGAGAGACAGTGAGAGACAGTGAGAGACAATGAGAGACAGTGAGAGACAGTGAGAGACAGTGAGAATCATGTGGATGAGTGAATGGATGGAGGTCAGGACGTTACCTGGGGGACACAGGCAGCTGTGGGAAGCTTCCCTCACCTCACGTGTCTTTGGAAGTCGGGCTGCAAGCTTCTGCACAAAATAGGAAAATGAAGAATGTTAGATTACAAACAACAACAACAACAAACAAAACACAAATTACACTTTCTGCTCAAAACCTTAATTCTAACCTTGTAAATGGAACATAGTCTGAATATATATAAGGTTTAATCACCTGATC
>NW_027185415.1:653683-663683 GCF_022577435.1 Embiotoca jacksoni | reverse complement strand
TAAATGATACACTCTTTTTTCTCAGTAAGAAACAATCATCTCACAAACGAAGGTAAACTTCAACAAGCAAAGCTGAACCGACAGCGTTGTACGTAAAAGTCATGAAACGAGGCTGGAAGCTTAACAGAATGAAACGTGCTGTAAAAAGCTCCATTGCGGACTTGTTCTTCTCCCTGAAACCTTTTTAGTTTCACTCCACTTCCCTTTAAAGGCATCGAGCACAGTCACTCAATGTCTTCGCGAGGTATGCCATATTTTGGTATTCATAGGACAACCTCGGCTACTCATAAACGACATCAATTATCATGTGAGTGACAAAACATGAGGCCAACTTTAGATACATAATAATAACGAATGGTTTGAGAAAAGGTTGTGTATGTTTGCAGCGCTGCCTCCTGGATTTTACTAAACTAAAGTTTCCTCATGGCAACAACCTTCCTCTTAAATATTTGAGTAGAAATCGAAGCAAATCTATAAATTAGCATATTTCACAATGGATTCTCTGACTTTTCATCTGATCTAGTGGTTAGTACGTTTTACATTACATTGTAGAGGAGGACGATAACTGAGGCATGATTATAGTGCAGCATTTCACACTGTTGATCACAACATTGTATAACTGGGACTGGGACATTTAATTGGGATTAAAGAACTAACACAAGGATGGTTTAAATGTTATTTATCACACGGATTCCAACTTGTTCACGTCAACGATGACTCTTCTGTAAGTTAGTCGTGGAGTTCCACAGGGCTCCATACGAGGTCCTTTTCATGTTACACATCCTCACCTTTGTGATATCCCTTCTTCCTGTGGCTGAATTCACTCTGCACAGTAATAGAGATGTTCTGTGTTTTTAACTAACTATCGTAATGTATTAGGATGCATAACATACACATGTAAAGCAGCTGGCCTGCACAGTGTGACTGGGACGGTGGTGTGTATGTGAGTGAGTGGGCGGGGCCGTACATTGTGTGTCTCCCCTCTTAAAACTGGTAACCTGATGCCTGACTTTTTGATGTGGTTTTACAATTCTATTTTTAAAGGATGACAAGCCTTTTCTAGCCTGTCGACCTGGCACTGCTGCGACATTCACTTCCTGTTATGGTGCTCCCCGTCCAGGCCGGCACTTCTCAACTCTTTTGTTTTGTTTTGGCTTCATTGAGAACTGAAATTAAACCAGAAAATTCTGTTTTGTTTTGTTTGTTTGACTGATATAATTTTTTTTAATTTTTTTTAAAGACAAATTCTAAATCGCAGGTATTGTTTAGAAATGTTCTGTTATCACTCTTTTTTTTACTTAATACTGGAGTTTTTAGTGACCTGCTTCAAACATAACAAGCTGGAGGCTGCCATGGTTTACAGATTTATTTCATGACTTTCATGACTCCACAATGTTTTCACATGAATAAGCAGTACATTGATATACTGTTATTAAACATGGATTTTCACCAAATCTATTGATTTGGACCAAGAAGAGGAACAGAGGAACCCCTAAGAGCAGAACACCAAAGTGTAGCTTTAACTCAGGTGCCCTTCCCTTTTATTTAAATTGCTGTTCACAGAATAGACAAAGTATGATATTATTTTCAGTGATAAAACCTACTGTTACACAACCTAGTGAAACGGTCAGAATCTCCGTACAGCGACATCGGCAGCATTTAATGCCACCGTTGCTTCCACCTCGGCTAAAGCCTCCATGTCAGATGCTCATGGTCTGTCCCAACTGTCCAGGCCTTCTCCAACCAGGGTGCAAAAGCATGTATTGTACCCTCCATTTAACATTCTGCACCCTCAGTCGAAAATGTTAAAGTTTGGGACCAAAGGAAAAGGAACCGTGCTGTCGAGTTCTGTGGCGTTTCATCTCTGGTCCAGAAGACTTCAAAGAGCTTGTCCAAACTTCCTGTTGAGGATATTTCTACTCGCAGGTCTGTAAACCTTGAAAATGTATTTATTAATGATCAAAGATTTCTTCAGTTTCCCTTTTTTATTTGACTGAAAAGGTGAGATAGAAGTGTTCCACTGGGTTCTCCTCATATCTCCTACAAGTGATGAGGCAGCACTTATCTTCATCATGAAAAGGAACCACAACTAAGAGAGGTGTGTTCTCTGCAGCTGTTTTACTTTCTAAGCCTAGCAGTATGTAATTTAATTTATCTGCTCTAGATGTATTTTCTTTTTTGGCATCATGTTATATTCCTGAATTTTTTTTAATAGATTTTCACATTCTAACTGAAATGTAACATCTCCTGTCCTCTTGCAGGAGATCCATGTTGAACAAGATGTTCCATCCCGTCACCACAAGAGTCCATCCTCATCTAGTGTCACTGAGAGACAACGGAACCAGAACTTTCCTAGAAGACACAGACATCATTCCTCAACCTGCTGCAGCTTTCACTGCCAGCCAGGTCTACATTTACCACACAGTGACTCTACCTCTGTTTCTATTGGTCTACATTTACCACACAGTGACTCTACCTCTGTTTCTATTGGTCTACATTTACCACACAGTGACTCTACCTCTGTTTCTATTGGTCTACATTTACCACACAGTGACTCCACCTCTGTTTCTATTGGTCTACATTTAACACAGCATCACCACCAATGTCCACTATGGCCCGTAATCCTCACCAAACTGCCACCGGTACTTCGTCAGCTGATGCCTCATCTTCCTCTTCCACCACGACATGTACTATCCTCCCATTTTAGTATCATGTGTGATTCAGGCATTACCTTTTCATCACCTTCTGCCTTGGTGCTCCAGTGGTTGTTAGTGGAAGTGAGTGAACATAGCAGTCAGACTGTTTGTATTTTGGAGCAGTGAGGAGCTCCTCTCCCTCTGTGACTATCGGTGGAGTGTGTATCCACATAATGAGGAAGTGCAATCTGTAGTTTGAACAACAGCCTGGACCACTGCAGTGCACTGCATGCGTTATCTGACTGTGACTGGCAAAGAATGAGGGAGATCTGTCTGCAGGCAACATGGTGGGAAGCTAAACAACGTTGTCTGCATAAAGTACCCACCTATAATGATACACAGATGGTTGAAAATTAGAAAGTTTTCCTTTAAAACTCACGAGCTTCATTAGCTGGCCGACGTCAATGGAAGTCTACTGCTGCCTATATTAACATGGATTCATAATCACATTAAAATTTTGGAATAAGTCAAGAGATGTGTGTATTAAAATAACAATTAAAAAAACATATAATTAAAATGCAAGGAACAAAGTTTGCGATTTAATTTTGGCCTTCCAGACGAATATTATCGAAAGATTCAAATGAATCATCACTAATCATATTGAGATTTGAACTGTAAGTAAATGGGTAATTTTAATATTGAGTGCCAAGTTACTGAGGATCCAAATGAACAGAGCATAGACATTTTTTTAGACAGCAGCTATTACACACATATATTCTTCAATTACACCATAAAAATCGATCACTTCAGGACAACATCTCCATAGTCCATGTTGGGATTTGGCCTCTCGGTGATGTCGTTTGTATTCTGTCCCCCAGCTGATTTATTAGTCCACAGTGATCATCAGTCACACATCCCTAAAGCATTTAATACTGTCATGAAGTGCTTTAATGACTCTATTATTGAGAGCGATCAACGTTGTCATTAATAAAACATTTTGCTGATGATAAATCCTCACTGTGCTCTATATTTATGAGATTTCTCAGCGTCGTCCACAGCTCAACTGTACTAGATCAGTCAGGTGGAAACGGATGAAGTGTGTTTGTAGGTGTGTTTGTAGGTGTGTGTTTGTAGGTGTGTTTGTAGGTGTGTGTTTGTAGGTGTGTTTGTAGGTGTGTGTTTGTAGGTGTGTGTTTGTAGGTGTGTGTTTGTAGGTGTGTTTGTAGGTGTGTATTTGTAGGTGTGTGTTTGCAGGTGTGTGTTTGTAGGTGTGTTTGTAGGTGTGTTTGTAGGTGTGTTTGTAGGTGTGTGTTTGTAGGTGTGTGTTTGTAGGTGTGTGTTTGTAGGTGTGTTTGTAGGTGTGTGTTTGTAGGTGTGTGTGTTTGTAGGTGTGTTTGTAGGTGTGTTTGTAGGTGTGTGTTTGTAGGTGTGTGTTTGTAGGTGTGTTTGTAGGTGTGTGTTTGTAGGTGTGTGTGTTTGTAGGTGTGTTTGTAGGTGTGTGTTTGTAGGTGTGTTTGTAGGTGTGTGTGTTTGTAGGTGTGTGTTTGTAGGTGTGTGTTTGTAGGTGTGTTTGTAGGTGTGTGTGTTTGTAGGTGTGTGTTTGTAGGTGTGTTTGTAGGTGTGTGTTTGTAGGTGTGTGTTTGTAGGTGTGTTTGTAGGTGTGTGTTTGTAGGTGTGTTTGTAGGTGTGTGTTTGTAGGTGTGTTTGTAGGTGTGTTTGTAGGTGTGTGTTTGTAGGTGTGTGTTTGTAGGTGTGTTTGTAGGTGTGTTTGTAGGTGTGTGTTTGTAGGTGTGTGTTTGTAGGTGTGTGTTTGTAGGTGTGTTTGTAGGTGTGTTTGTAGGTGTGTGTTTGTAGGTGTGTGTTTGTAGGTGTGTATTGGCAGCCACCACTAACTGTGGCTCACACATCTTCCTCCTGAGAGTGTGATGAGCTCGTGGCTCATACTGCCAACATCACACACATCGTGGAGGATGTAGAAATGTGTTGTTGTGTTTGTGTTGTGTGTGTGTGTAGGTGTGTACCTCGTAGTGTACCGAGTGACAGCTTTACGGTGAGCACCTTGAGGAAACCAGGGCGGGGGGGGTGTTATATCTTCGAGGTTTCTACACCTCCCATCATGCCTCTCCTCTCGCTATGTGCCCGACCTTCCACCAGGTCTGCAGAGAGCAGTTTGTGGTTGTGTGGAAATGTTGAGGGTCCGTGTTGAAGGGGGGGGGGGGGGGTACCAACAGAGAGAAGGGGTCCGCCTGTTTCATAGGGAGGTATGAGGGAATTCAAAGATCTTATTTTAAACTTCAACACCTGTTGAGACGGTGCAGTTTTGAGGGGCTGAGAACATTCAGGGTTCTATGGAAGGAGAAATGTGTTCTGCTTCAACAAAGAAATGATTTCTACTCATGAATGGATGATTAACGAAGACACGACTTTTATAAAAGCAGCAGGTTTTGTAACGGTGGGGAGACTGATTTATTTTTTTCAAAAAAGCCAGTCAGGTCCACTTCCAGCTCCTCCTCAGCACCAACCCTCTCCTCCACATTCAGTCACTTCTGGCTCAGAAACGCAAGAAGGCGCCGGCCAGCTCACCAACCATCGGGTGAAGTCTCAGCTGCTTTCCACTCGGTTGACACCACTATCATTATGTGCATATTAAGAGTTGCTTGGTCCATATAAACAGCAGGTGGAGCTCATTTTTAAAGCAATGCCACAAGAGGACACGACAACATGATATAATTAAAAGAATGTAGAAACCATGATAGAAATAGTCTGTCAGTCAATCAGTGTGAGGAAGGTAAAGGTTTCCTCAAAGACCTGATGTAACATGTATTTACATCATCATCCACCGACTGAGTGTTTCCATTGATGCAACCACATTTTGTGAAAGTTTGTTTCCACAGAAGACGTCTTCATTAAAAAGGTTGATGTGAGCACACTTAATGAGTTAATTTCCTAATAATACTGGTCATGTGACAGGAAGAACCAGAGGGAATATTTTCAGTGGTGGGTGAATCCACATTTGGTGAGTTGCTGCAGCAGGACAGTATTCATGTAACTGAGTCCAAACAGAGTTCATGTGTTCATAGGACTGAAATAACATTTGAATGTGTTTTTAATAGTTTATAATTCATGGTTAATGTTACAGTGCTAAGATACAGAACCTCTCCACAGCCACGTATCCACGCTCAAGGACTGCAAACAGAACGCGCAAGAAGTATTTCTCAGTGAGCTCATGGACTCTGCTGTGCTACAAATCTGACTGGAATAATAATAAGGGGGTCTATGCAGCTGGAAAAGGCCACATTTTCCATAACAGAGGAAACTGGTCATCACTGGAGGAGGCGGTGGTGGATTGTGTACGACGCCGGGTGAAAGTACCGCACACATCTCTCCTTTATTCTCTTCCTTCTAACAGTCACATCTGTGCTTGTGTCCCATTAATAATAACAGTTTATACTCACAGAGCTAAACAAAGAGGCATGCTGCTTCGCTGTGGGCCGGCTGGAGAGGTCCTCCTCACCGGGGGGAGAATCTCCTCACTGGAGAGAGATCCTCCTCACCGGGGGGAGATCCTCCCCACCGGGGGGAAATCCTCCTCACCGGGGGGAGAATCTCCTCACTGGAGAGAGATCCTCCCCACCGGGGAGAGATCCTCCTCACCGGAGGGAGATCCTCTTCACTGGAGAGACATCCTCCTCACCGGAGAGAGATCCTCCTCACCGGAGAGAGATCCTCCTCAGATCCTCCTCACCGGAGAGACATCCTCCTCAGATCCTCCTCACCGGAGAGAGATCCTCCTCAGATCCTCCTCACCGGAGAGACATCCTCCTCACCGGAGAGAGATCCTCCTCAGATCCTCCTCACCGGAGAGACATCCTCCTCAGATCCTCCTCACCGGAGAGACATCCTCCTCACCGGAGAGAGATCCTCCTCAGATCCTCCTCACTGGAGAGAGAACCTCCTCACTGGGCTGCCTGAAGGAGCTCCAGAGTCCTGTACTCTGTGGCTCTCACTGATCTGATCAGAAACCTGGCGATACTGCGTCCCGCCCACCGATAGCTGTAACCTGACTGCACCACAGGCCTGTCAATCAAACAGACACGCCCCCAAAAACAGGTCTTCTTGAATCTTCTTTTCTAATGAATGAGGGATTATTTTCAGATGGACCTCCAGAAAACTAATAAGAAGGAGTGACTTTAGCTAACAACACCGAGATAACTGCAGGAGACTGCCACCTCCGCCAGCAGCAGGCACCATGCACCCCTTCTGCTCATGGTAAGTGTATTATAGTGGCGCTGGTGAAAGGGGTCAGCCTGGGGAGGGGGGGTGACAAAGGTTGGGCCACAACAAATGGAGAGAAACCTGAATCCTGGTGTGACTTCAATCACTGTGAAGAGCTTGTTGGAGTTGTTAGTGTGGATGTGGTCAGCTGCAGGGCAGGACAGGGGGCGGAGCCTCACGTCATCTCCGTGAAGATGCACTCTTAATCTATATAACACATGTGGAGCTGGTTTGGGAAACAGTCTGCTTCAGGAACAGAAATTAAACTTGCCACTTGGACAAAAGACACTGTGGTACCTCTTTAATGAGGCACCATTACAACAGCTTTTAAAGGCATTCACTAATGTGTCATTAATCAGCTACAAACTATATGAACAAGTCTGATTTATCAAAGCATTAAAACAGTTGAAAGTCAGTTACTCAATGACAAAAATGTGTCCCAGTGATCGGTAACACAGAACTCTTGATATTGAATGACACTGACATAAGAGTTAACAGATTATTGCTCAATAAATCCTAAGAAACATCTGATAAGCCATAAATTAAATTTCTCAATCCATCATGATTTAGAAGAGCGGACTGAAAAATATCAGACTGTTTTATTAACAATACTTTGGGAGATTAAACCTCAATAACTGAAGGACTTTACTACTTCACATGTTTGATGTGATATCTGCACAGGGTTAAATTAATCACACATATTAATAAGGATTATACCTCTTGAAGAGCCTTCCACATTACAAACAATCCATTAAATATCCACTGCACATATCACAATCCACTCAATTATCCCGAATCTGGATTAAACCTCTTAATTACTAAACTAGTGAGTAAGAATCCCTGAAAACATCAAACATTTTCAGATGAAAACCATTAACTGAAGTGTCAATAATCAGAATTTGTCCTGGATATTTTGGTCTTGAGACGTGAGTGTGTTTTCCTCGAGGTCAGGTTATTGATAGTGTTACTAATCAGAGGGTCCTTGGATAAATGTTTGGTGTGTGATCATTGTGGGACTTTGTTGTCCATTAGACTACTTGCAGAACGAATCTAAACTTAATTTAAAAGGTTTGATGATTTCCAAAGGTGTGGATGAACGTTTACCTCCTCCAGTATCTGGTCGATCCGACCCAGGATAACGGGCTCCACCTGCTCCAGAGAGAACATCCACGCAGAGAGATGCGCGTCCTGCTGCTGCTGCTCCAGACTGACTATCCTGGACTGCAACTCCAAGGTCCGCACAAAAAACACAATGCAAACTCCCAGAAAGAGCACGGACACCGTAACGCAAACCGCCAGGCCGGACAGATCTCTGCAGTTCCTCCACGGCGGCTGTTTGGACGGCTGCTGCCGCCTCGCGTTAGTCCTCCTCTCCTCCTCTGGTCCACCAGCCACTCCAAACTTCTGGTCCTCTCCCATCTTAGACATCTAACTGCTTTTATCCACACGGAGATCCCTGATGCAGAAAAAGAGAATCCTGACGACCTGTAACTCTTTTGAAAGACTGACTCTGCGATGGGGGACACTTTTCTCCTTTTTCTTCTTCTACTGTCTCCAAACTACTTGGCTGCCCTCATATGAGCAGCCACATCCGAGCTAGAAGAGGACACATTGTGTAGCGTGTCATCAGTGATGTTTCTGATCCAGGGACTGTTATTCCGCTGCGTCCTGCTCCGTTTCTTCCATCCGCTGCTCCTGTGAGCGATCCTCTGTGTGCGTCAGGTCAGCCGTCAGTGCGTCTCTGAAACCCGAGCCAGGCTCCTTCTCCCTGCGCAGCTCTGAATGCCGCGGGCTCTCTGCTCACCCTGCTGGCTCTCTGCTCACCCTGCTGGCTCCTCCTCTCGGAGGCTGGAGGTTAAATGCCGGGGTGGGATTCGTGGCAGAGTTACTGCCTGATCCGTGCACTTGGTGAGGGCTATTTTTAGGAAGTCCACTCACAGAGCCGGTACTGACGCCTGCCCACAGGGCTGCCAGACTCTGGACTACTGAGGCCAGACTCTGGACTACTGAGGCCTGCTCACAGTGACTCTGGACTACAACAACCCTGCAGTCTGCTTTCTCGAGGTCCCAGGGGGAGGTCCGATAGACTCAGTGGAACTGGTTGGGTTCTGTTCCAGAAGACTTAACCACAAATGTTGAAAAGGCCAGGCTCACTTGGACTATTCCGCCACACCCCCTCGGAGTGGTACGTTCCATTGCTCCTGTGAGCCTGCACACCTGTGCAGGGCAGCTCTCCTCTGCCACAATATGCTAGAGGTGGTAGTCCTGAATGTGTTACCGCTTGAAGGATTCATGTGCGCGTCCCTTGACCTAACCACACACACACACACACACACACACACACACACACACACACACACACACACAAATGCGAGCAAACCCCCTCCGTTCTGTATGACTAACTAAGTTGAATAAAAGTTCTTTCACTGGAACCTCTGGACTCAGTAGTGATTTGTCCAGTCACTTCAGCGGTGGGCTGGGACCCCAGAACCCAAGAACCCCAGAACCCCAGTTTATTAGAGAGGCCACAGTCAGCCAATCACTTTGTTTCATGGTCCTTCGAGCCGGATCTCCATCTCACCACTGATAAGGATGTCCAAGCTGGAGGCGGCATGAAACGAAGAGATTGGCTGTCTGTGGCCTCTCTAATAAACTGGGGTTCTTGGGTTCTGGGGTTCTGGGGTCCCAGCCCACCGCTGAAGTGACTGGACAAATCACTACTGAGTCCAGAGGTTCCAGTGAAAGAACTTTTATTCAACTTAGTTAGTAGTCCAGCTCATCAGACCCAATAGATTAACATCCTGTTCTCCTCCAGGTTTCAAACCAACACACTGTCTGCTCCTTTAGTTGTTATCTGGAAAAACATCCATTTACACAAAATACCAAAGTACCCACCAGCAGTTAACGTTGACCTTTCTGTTATAGCTGCTGTTATCTGAGAGGCACTGACGCTCACACTGGACAGCTGTTACTGCAATACATGTGCACAATTAATCACATGGACTGGTCAAAGTTTATCACAATTTATTCACAGTGGAAAATGTAATGATCAATATTATTCTTAGTCAACAAATTCATTGATAGCATCA